>NC_068281.1:3565623-3748123 GCF_025860055.1 Xyrauchen texanus
TATATATATATTTGTATTTATATATATATATATATATATATATATATATATATATATATAATATATAATTAATTAAAAACCATTAAATTAGAAACATTATATTTAAATGTATTAGTTGAGTTTAATAGCCAATCAACGCAAGTAATTAAAGGGTAATCAATTTTTATGTTTTAAGTGTGTCATTGTTGTTTCACTCTTGTCCAGCAGATGGCGACAGAATCAATGGATTGTCTAACCAACGTACCATTAGACTAATAAATTATACTAAAATTAGTGATAAACTTTTTTAAAAACATTGTTAATATTAACAAAGACATTATGAAGCTTATTAAATTGATTGCAACATTTATCAATAATAGCGGTGAGAATATCAAGTTGGTTGGTCTTGGTGCTAGTTTATTTTAGTGACTCATAAATTACTCACCCTCATGCCATTCTAGAGGTGTAGGTCTTTCTTTCTTCAGCTGAAAACAAACAAAGGTTTTTAGAAAAATATTTTAGTTTTGCAGGTCCATACAATGCAAATTAATGCTGACCAGAACTTAGAAGGACCAAAAATAACATAAAGGCAGCATAAAAGTAATCCATTGGACTCCAGTGGTTAAATCCATATCTTCAGAAGCGATATTTACATCTACATTTACATTTATGCATTTGGCAGACGCTTTTATCCAAAGCGACTTACAGTGCACTTATTACAGGGACAATCCCCCCGGAGCAACCTGGAGTTAAGTGTCTTACTCAAGGACACAATGGTGGTGGCTGTGGGGATCGAACCAGTGACCTTCTGATTACAAGTTATGCGCTTAGCCCACTACAACACCACCACTCCATATGATAGGTGTGGTGTGGGTGAGAAACGGATCAAAATGTAAGTCCTTTTTTTACTCTAAATCTCCACTTTCACTTTTACATCCGAAAGTCGCATGTGGTGCCACTTTCACATCAGAAAGTGAACGTTAAAGTGGAGATTTATAGTAAAGAAGGACTTGTTTTATATGACATGAGTCATATTAATTACTTTTATGTATCCTTTATGTGATTTTTAGAGCTACAAAGGTCTGGTCACCATTCACTTGCATTGTATGGACCAACAGAGCTGAGATATTCTTCTAAAACTCTTTTGTTTGTGTTTTGCTCAATAAACAAAGTCAAACACATCTGGGATGGCATGAAGGTGAGTAAACGATGTGAGAATTTTCATTCCTTTATACACAAATCTCATGTCTTTTTCCATGGCACTGAAGATTTAGTAGCGGTACAGCACCACTGCGGAGTTATTATATTTATGTGCCATGCTATTTATTTGGTACTCAAATGTACTTTAAAGAACACATTGCCATGCACACGTCCAAAAGCATGGTAGTACCTTATTATGGTACTTTTTGGGCATTGTTGAATAGGACCCCCTACAGTATATAAAAGCACCATGGCAGTGTCACTGCCTGACATCATCAATGTTGATGACGCTTAATCTTAAATTACTCCTAGAGGAACCCTTCAATAATTTCTGATTCAATGCATGTTGTACTGTATGTTCTTTTGTTGAGCATACATGATTTATCATACTCTTGCTGGGATGGTTGATGTGTCTTTAAGAGGGCTCCGCGTTAAACTTACCGTGTTGAAACGAACTGTTTTTAATGCGTCATAAACAGTCTTCATCTAGGGGTCGATTGGTGGCTCATTAGACAAATCCTCATTTGAGCTACATTTGACATTTCTGGTTGTTTTGTGTCTTATTTGAGACATTCATGTACTAAACATTATAAACGTTCAAATCTGGTGTCCTCATGTACTAGTTACTGACAAATGAATTACTGTTAAATACAGTTTCAAAACAACCTTGTGCAGAATCTCAAACGTGTGTGATTGGTCCACGCGGAACAGCGCTGACAAAAGGAACACAAATCACATGACAACGCAATTTACGTTGTATTTCTGTTGCGATCTCGTTCTGAACAATCTTTTACACATTGTAACTTTTTGACCATTTAATTGAACATACACAACGACGATTTTAATATAAGAAGGTTATTATTTTCACACATTGTATATGACCAGTTTTTGGTAAGTTAATAATAAAAAAAAATAAAAAAGTAATTACTAACTACTAATTAATTCCTAAAATCCTTATCAACCTCGACCAAATGGAATTGTTCTTTTAATTATTTCAAATAAATTATATACAATCAAATAACTTATTCATGAACTGGTCAAAGAATTTAAGGGGGCGGTGTTAAATTAGAAAACATACATCTTAACATTAGACGTTAAATGCTGATTTAAAATTCACTATTGTTTTATATAGATTTGTTCTATAGTCTATACAGTATTTAACATGATTACGTCAGAAGTAACTGTAATTAAATTACTGGAAAAAATAAGAGTAATCCTTTACTTTTTCAACGTAAACAGTCAATTAATTATATGAATGAATTACTTAGTAATTCATTACTCCCAACACGGTATCTGACCAATCAGCGATTGTCCAGGGCGCCAAGCTCCGCCCATTTTGGTCATGGGCGTTCTATTCTACTTATTCTGTTTCTATGAATCGAACTCGGTCCTGTTTCTATTTTGACTAAAAGGGGCAAAGACAAGAGATCTATGTGAGAGAAAGTACATACCCAAAGGAAAGTTATTTGATAGCTTCAAAGAAAAACAGTAAGTATGCATGCTTTGTTTACGTAACGCATCCAAAGCTGTGACGTATTCCAGAGATGTGACGTGATAATGCATCGTGTTTTTGCGTCATGTTTGTGCTTTAGAGATGTCAGTGAGCGTTTTTATGTGTATCATTAGACTTTATAGAAGAACATGTCCGAGTGTCAAGCTCAAGCTTTTCTTGTTTCTATGTTCTATGTAGGTTGTCGACAGTGTAACCCAACAGTTTCACATGATTGTGCTGCATGAATCTTTAATTCATTTTCTTGATATGCAGTTCGACCTTAATCAATGTTATTTTTTTTCTTTGTAACTCTTTTTTGCCACTTTTTTGTTTAGTAACTGAATGCATTCTTACATTTGTTCAGTTGTGTGGCAATTAATGATGGTTACACCTGCATACTTTATAATAACTTTCCTTAGTTAACAAACTATTTATGTATTAATATATATATATATTCATGTGGTTAGAAATGGTAGATTGTTTTTTAAATTAAAAATATTTTAATTTATATTTATTTATGTATAATGCATATTTATGATATTATTCTAAATATATTTATATTTTAATGAACATTAACTTCTGATGTTAAGCGTATATCATTTTTGTTTATTGCTTTTGTTATAAATTAAATTGCTAAATGTTATAAAATGTTATTACAATAATAATAATGATCATATTTTCATTCTCGCATCACAACAATCACATCTAGTGGTCCATGTTCAATACAATTTCAGCTCAGTCGATGGCATAAATGGCACAAATACTTTCAACCGTGCCCTCGTGCTTTTAAAAATAAATATTTTATTTTATTAAATAATCGCAGTTACAGTAAGACATTTACAATGGAAGTGAATGGGACAATCCATCAACTTTAAAATACACACTTTCAAAAAGTATAGCCATAGAACATAAACATTTGACATGTTTGCATGATTTTAAAGTAAAAAACATGGCTTACTAACCTTATCTGTGTAATCCAATCCAATAATACAACTTTGTTGCATGACGATTTAAAGCTGGTAAGCCCTGTAAGCAATTTTATAACACAAAAACCATGATAACATGCATATTGTTTACGTTTTGTGGCTATACTTTTGAATCGGTCTGTATTTGAATGTTTATGGAATTCCATTCCATTGACTTCCATTGTAAGTGCCTCACTGTAACCCAGATATACTGTATTGTTAGTTTTTGTTTTTGTAATGAGGGACCAGTTTAAATAATTTTCAGTGGTAATCAGCATTATGCTACAAATGCTGTTAATTAAGCTTAACTTGTACTAATCCCGAAACATTCCTACCCGAGGAATTACATATGTAAAGACAGTGAGGTGTTATTGATGATGTTGTATGTCTGTGTTGATAACGCAGGTGTGTGAGGTTTTGGTCAGGATGCGGCCGACACTCTCTCTCTGTCCTGTCCTGATCTCTCTGTTATTCCTTCTGTCTGGACTGACCGTCATCAACGGCTGTAACAAAGCCCTGTGTGCCAGTGACGTCAGCAAATGTCTTCTGCAGGTATTAGACAGCAGGATGCTGCACACATTTATCACAACTCGATCAATGCGCAAAATACTCTCCTCTTCTTTGGAATGTGGAATGCTTTTTACATTTTTATGGACATTTTTTACTCTTTAATAGGCATTCAAAACTTGCCTGGAAAACACTGTCTCATGCCAATACAATGTTACACTAAATAGTTTGCTCAGTCTCATGCAAACTGCATGAGAAAACTGCATGCAAAAAAATATTTTCACATTATTCTTCCATCTGTGCATGCTCTTCTCTGCCTTGGCACGTGTTTTAGGGTAACTGAGTGTAACTAATGTTATATTGGATCACTTTTTCCATGAAGCATAATGACTGCTTTAGTTTAAACAAACTGTGTGTGCGCATGTGTGCGCGCATAGACGTATATGCGTGTGCGCTCGTGCGTGCGTGCGCATAGACATATATGCGTGTGCGTGCGTGTGTGTGTGTGTGTGTGTGCGCGCGCGTGCGTGCGTACGCGCATGTGTGTGTGCGCTCGTGCGTGCCTGTTGTGTGTGTGTGTGCGCGCGCGTGCGCGAGGTTTCCAATGTAGGTTCTTTGTGTCTGTGGCATTAATTTTAGTTGCAGTGCAGTATTGTTAAATTCACATTTAGATCCACATATGTCTCCATTAACAAAAAAGTGCTGAAAGGTACAGTGGTTTTTGGACATACACTGAAAAAAAAAATATGTTAGCCTGTTGTAAGTGCCATGGTAAATTTCTTATAAATACAGCTCCTTTCAGTGAAGCACCGTGTTCTTGCTTGAAGAGTTGTCTGTATGGTGTAACTCTGATGTAAGCTTTATCTCTCGCTTCCCTTTTCACAAGCAAAGACATTCACAGTGTTTACTCTAGTCTGTGTATCCTAGTGAGAGGAAGAAAGAGAGAGACAGACGGGTGGATGTTGACTCCAGAGGGTCTCAAACATTAGCAGCTTGTCTGGGGAATAAACAAAGGACATTACATGAATAAACAGTTCAAAACAACCTGATGGAAAGGCTAGGCGGTTGCAATGGTATTCTGAGTGGTCGCTAGGGTGTCCGACTTGTTTTGCTAGTCAGGTGTTAGGGTGTTGCTAGGCTATCCTGGGTGGTTGCTAGTTGGAGTATGCTTACTGGCCCAAGTTAAAAGAGTCCAGCTCCTAGTCTATGATGTTTTGGTCACTTCATATGGCACAAGTCCCTCCAGCTTTGCCATCAAAATAATAAAAAGAGAATAAGAATTGTTTGTTACAAAAATCTTTATCTTGTGTCCTTTACGAAAGTCCTGTCAAACCAGCCGCAAAGTTGCCAAAATGTTGTAATTTTGCCACTCATTATTTTGGCAACAATGGACAATATGACATATTTGCTATATGTCAAATATGTTAAAATGATCACTGCAGAATTTGCGGCACGTTTCTTGCAAATTAGCCATGAACTCTCGATCTTTGGAAGGGTAGTTACTGTGTACTGTCGGCTGGGGTGTGGCAGCTGCAGTGCGGTTTTAGTCATGAATGCTTTTGGAGTCAATGCAGCCAAGAGCATGTCCTGTCAGCTAAGAGCACTTACTCACCCCAGCAAAAACTAAAAACGTGCCATTCCGGCCCCACCTGCCGGCAGGTCCCTGCCTTCCTGAATCTGGGAGGGGACAGGGGGAGGGAAACAACAATAACTTATAACAGCAATAACAGGTTACTCGCTGTATCAGCGAAGAAAAAAAAAACCACAGTAACATTTAAAAGAGAGGGAAAGGCCAAGGCGGAGCAGTAGTGAGACAGAGAGAGAGAGAGGATAAAAAAAACTTTACTTCCTCAGTCACTCCTCCACCCTCTATTGGATGACATCCACGCCTCCTCGGGCGGATCGGAGGCAGTCCTCCGGCCCCTGACTGACGGAATGTCCTGCCGAGTTCTCAGGGAACTGAAGGGGTCTCCCCCACCCCTGGCAGCGGTCGGCCAGGAGCCCTTCCCCGCTTGCAGTCGCCGGTCTTCACGTCCCGGCTGGTAGGGGTCCCCCCGCCCCTGGCAGCAGCCCTGACCACTCCAGGCAGTCGGCTAGCAGTCCATTTGCGGCCGGCGGCCGTTCGTCCGCTCTTAGGCGGCCGTTCTCCTCCATCCCCCTGCAGATGGCCGCTGCTGCGCCATTAGGATGGATGGTAGTGGCGAGTACTCTACTGCGGCGCATCCCTCCTCCTTCCTGGGTTTCGGCACCACATCCATTTAAAACACTGTGTAATGGATGTTGTTCTCTTTTCTACAGTGACCTTAAGTGTGTCTGGGGTAAGGCTCGTGTATCTTATTACAAGATTTCTTTCCAAATAAATAAATATACAGGAAATATTCATTTGAATTGAAATTATTTTATAAACTGACTTGTAGAGAATGCACTGTGACAAATGCCCGGATGACCGCTGATCTAATATGTGGATGTGCGGTTGTTTCAGAGAAATATCAGACCACTAGATGGCGCCATTGATCAATCAGATCAATGATTGTTTTTTTGTTTTTGGCACCATTTGGAGTAAATTCGAGAGACTGTTGTGTGTTAAAATCCCAGGAGATCAGCAGTTTAACTTTTTTTTTTCCTCATTCTGATGGTTGATGTGAACCTTAACTGAAGCTCCTGACCCGTATCAGCATAATTTTATGCACTGCACTGTTGCCACACGTTTGGCTGATTAGATAATCGCATGGATGATTGTTGGTGTCAGACGGGCTGGTTTGAGAAGTTCTGGGATTTTCACACACAACAGTGTCTAGAATTTACTCCGAATGGTGCCAAAAACAAAAAAAATCCAGTGAGCGGCAGTTCTGCGGACGGAAACAACTTGTTGATGAGAGAGGTCAACAGAGAATGGCCAGACTGGTTTGAACAGACAAAGTCTACAGTAACTCAGATAACCACTCTGTACAAAAATGCTATACTGAGATGCGGGTTGGCACAGTTTTGGTGGCACGAGGGGGACTTACACAATATTAGGCAGGTGGTTTTAATGTTGTGACTGATCTCTGTGTGTGTGTCTGTCTGTCTGTCTGTCTGTCTGTCTGTCTGTCTGTCTGTCTGTCTATCTGTCTGTCTGTCTGTCTGTCTGTCTGATACAAAAATTCAGATTTATATCCAATACAGATTATTGACTATCAGTATCAATGTTTTTGTCTGTCTCTCTCTTTCTGTAAAAAAGTGAAGTAGGACTTGATTTCATCTATTAGGAATTGATTTTTAATGTTGGCCATTACAAATCTGAATGAAGCCATGCAGGTGCTTGGATGGGAAGAGGTTGGAAAAAAAGAGGGGTTAGTGACATCAGCCGAAAAGGAACGTTTTTTGAGAGGTGGGGCAAGTTATTATATTTTGATGTAAGATTACGCTGAAAAAGATTTTCATAAATTTTTTTATATTGTGAATGATAAAATCAAGGATGTGTTTTTAAAAAATAAATCGGGAACATTTTTATTTCGTTTAGACTTCATTCAATCATTTCATCATTCATTTAAAAAAAGCATGTTTTTCAAGGTAAAAAATTAGTTTTTTCCAAACAGCATGATTTATTGATAAAAAGATAGTATTTGATATTGAATCTTCACACGCGCAATCATTACATTTGGGTCTAAAGGGGGGTACTCTCATGTTTATTTATAATTTGTCACATGACAACATGTTTTAATTTATTTTTTTTAAATAGATGATAATTAAAGATTATTCTGCACTAACATTTCTTTTTTCAATAATGTTTACTTCTAATGAGACATTTCTTATTTTGTATTATTTTGACATGACACTTTTTACTTTCTTTTGGAAGCATCTGGCCCACGTGTGTTCTCAGGTATTGGGATTTCTATGGACGCTTTATTGCATTTCTATTGAAACTCTCCCCTTCTCCTGAACTTTCAGTTTTAATGGCACACACACATGCGTACATCTGGAAGTTGACCCCTTCCTCGCAACGGTTGGCAAAACACGAAATGCAAAGAGCCAAATGCAGCACATGTTCCCCTTTCATTCAGCTGTTTGGATGTTTTCTCTGTAATTACAACTCTAAATGCGTCCCAGGTTTTGGTGACTCTTTTCCTTTCTCTGCCGGGTGATTTGACATTTTTTATAGCATGAAAGTTTGCAGCTCTGTTTTTCCTTTCTTCTTCCCATGTTAAAGTCAGTGTTATTATCATGGAAGAGAACGAAAACTAAATCAAAACATTTTTAATATCTGAAATGAAAAAAAAACCCGCCATAAATTAAGTTTAAATTAATAATCAAAATGTTTAAATGTAACATATTCTCACACATTCAGCACTTCTGATTCAACACATTTAGTGCTCAATAATTATAACATATGGAAATATACTAATATGTATTAATATACTAAATGAATATATTCTGACAATTTTTAAACTAAACTGATTTTAGAAAATGATGAAAAAATACTCTAACACTGAATTAAAATAGACAGTCATAGAGTGAAAACAAAGAAACAACTAATCTAAATGTAAGTGTCATTACAAAACGATTTAAAAGTAAAAACGTTTAAATTCCAAAACTATAATTACCCTGCTTTAAATAATTTTTGGTCTCTTTCTGTGGTTTCATTTGGCTGAAATAATTCCAAAAGTTTATGTTTCCATCAAGTATGCAGTCAAAGTATGCGTGTGTGTTTGGATGCCAGCTATGGTGCATATGACACATGTTTATGTAAGCTAGATGTCCTCCATGTTGTAAAACTTTCCCCCTGTATGTTTACCTTTTCATAATATACAATTTGTGTGTGTGTGTGTGTGTCTGTATGTGTGTAGGGGCTTTGTCAGTGTCGGCCATCGGAGGGAAACTGTTCATGTTGTAAAGAGTGTATGTTGTGTTTGAGTTCTCTCTGGGAGGAGTGCTGCGACTGTGTAGGTGAGTTTAATAATCAATGCACAGTTGGTACTTTACACATACAATATATTTAGTACTCTGAATCAACACACATTCAGGACTCACAAAAATAACACACTCATTACTCTTAACTTATTTAGCATTTAAATGAACACACATTCAGTACTCTGAATCGATACAAATTCAATATTCACAATTAATACACATTCAGTATTCACAATTAATACACATTCAGTATTCAGAATCAACACACACTTTCAGTACTCTGAATCAACACACATTCAGTACTCTGAATCAACACACATACAGCACTCTGAATCAACACACATACAGCACTCTGAATCAACACGCATTCAGCACTCTGAATCAACACACATACAGCACTCTGAATCAACACGCATTCAGCACTCTGAATCAACACACATTCAGTACTCTGATTCAACACACATTCAGCACTCTGAATCAACACACTTTCAGTACTCTGAATCAACACACATACAGCACTCTGAATCAACACACATTCAGCACTCTGATTCAACACGCATTCAGCACTCTGAATCAACACACATTCAGTACTCTGATTCAACACACATTCAGCACTCTGATTCAACACGCATTCAGCACTCTGAATCAACACACATACAGCACTCTGATTCAACACACATTCAGCACTCTGAATCAACACACTTTCAGTACTCTGAATCAACACACATACAGCACTCTGAATCAACACACATACAGCACTCTGAATCAACACACATACAGCACTCTGAATCAACACACATACAGCACTCTGAATCAACACACATTCAGCACTCTGAATCAACACACATACAGCACTCTGAATCAACACACATACAGCAGTCTGAATCAACACACATTCAGCACTCTGAATCAACACACATTCAGCACTCTGAATCAACACACATTCAGTACTCTGAATCAACACACATTCAGCACTCTGAATCAACACACATTCAGTACTCTGAATCAACACACATTCAGCACTCTGAATCAACACACATACAGCACTCTGAATCAACACACATACAGCACTCTGAATCAACACACATACAGCACTCTGAATCAACACACATACAGCACTCTGAATCAACACACATTCAGCACTCTGAATCAACACACATACAGCACTCTGAATCAACACACATTCAGCACTCTGAATCAACACACATACAGCACTCTGAATCAACACACATACAGCACTCTGAATCAACACACATTCAGCACTCTGAATCAACACACTTTCAGTACTCTGAATCAACACACTTTCAGTACTCTGAATCAACACACATACAGCACTCTGAATCAACACACATTCAGCACTCTGAATCAACACACATACAGCACTCTGAATCAACACACATACAGCACTCTGAATCAACACACATACAGCACTCTGAATCAACACACATACAGCACTCTGAATCAACACACATACAGCACTCTGAATCAACACACATACAGCACTCTGAATCAACACACATACAGCACTCTGAATCAACACACATACAGCACTCTGAATCAACACACATACAGCACTCTGAATCAACACACATACAGCACTCTGAATCAACACACATACAGCACTCTGAATCAACACACATACAGCACTCTGAATCAACACACATACAGCACTCTGAATCACACACATCAGCACTCTGAATCAACACATCAGCACTCTGAATCAACACACTTTCAGTACTCTGAATCAACACACATACAGCACTCTGAATCAACACACATTCAGCACTCTGAATCAACACACATACAGCACTCTGAATCAACACACATTCAGCACTCTGAATCAACACACATACAGCACTCTGAATCAACACACATACAGCACTCTGAATCAACACACATTCAGCACTCTGAATCAACACACTTTCAGTACTCTGAATCAACACACTTTCAGTACTCTGAATCAACACACATACAGCACTCTGAATCAACACACATTCAGCACTCTGAATCAACACACATACAGCACTCTGAATCAACACACATACATCACTCTGAATCAACACACATACAGCACTCTGAATCAACACACATTCAGCACTCTGAATCAACACACATACAGCACTCTGAATCAACACACATTCAGTACTCTGAATCAACACACATTCAGCACTCTGAATCAACACACATACAGCACTCTGAATCAACACATATACAGCACTCTGAATCAACACACATACAGCACTCTGAATCAACACACATTCAGCACTCTGAATCAACACACATACAGCACTCTGAATCAACACACTTTCAGTACTCTGAATCAACACACATTCAGCACTCTGAATCAACACACTTTCAGTACTCTGAATCAACACACTTTCAGTACTCTGAATCAACACACATACAGCACTCTGAATCAACACACATTCAGTATTCTGATTCAACACACATACAGCACTCTGAATCAACACACATACAGCACTCTGAATCAACACACATTCAGCACTCTGAATCAACACACTTTCAGTACTCTGAATCAACACACTTTCAGTACTCTGAATCAACACACATACAGCACTCTGAATCAACACACATTCAGCACTCTGAATCAACACACATACAGCACTCTGAATCAACACACATACAGCACTCTGAATCAACACACATACAGCACTCTGAATCAACACACATTCAGCACTCTGAATCAACACACATACAGCACTCTGAATCAACACACATTCAGTACTCTGAATCAACACACATACAGCACTCTGAATCAACACACATACAGCACTCTGAATCAACACACATACAGCACTCTGAATCAACACACATTCAGCACTCTGAATCAACACACATACAGCACTCTGAATCAACACACATTCAGTACTCTGAATCAACACACATACAGCACTCTGAATCAACACACATACAGCACTCTGAATCAACACACATACAGTCTCTGAATCAACACACATTCAGCACTCTGAATCAACACACATACAGCACTCTGAATCAACACACATTCAGTACTCTGAATCAACACACATACAGCACTCTGAATCAACACACATACAGCACTCTGAATCAACACACATTCAGTACTCTGATTTACACACATACAGCACTCTGAATCAACACACATTCAGTATTCTGAATCAACACACATACAGCACTCTGAATCAACACACATTCAATATTCTGAATCAACACACATTCAGTACTCTGAATCAACACACATACAGCACTCTGAATCAACACACATTCAGTACTCTGATTTACACACATACAGCACTCTGAATCAACACACATTCAGTATTCTGAATCAACACACATACAGCACTCTGAATCAACACACATTCAATATTCTGAATCAACACACATTCAGTACTCTGAATCAACACACATACAGCACTCTGAATCAACACACATACAGCACTCTGAATCAACACACATTCAGTATTCTGAATCAACACACATACAGCACTCTGAATCAACACACATTCAATATTCTGAATCAACACACATTCAGTACTCTGAATCAACACACATACAGCACTCTGAATCAACACACATTCAGTACTCTGATTTACACACATACAGCACTCTGAATCAACACACATTCAGTATTCTGAATAAACACACATACAGCACTCTGAATCAACACACATTCAATATTCTGAATCAACACACATTCAGTACTCTGAATCAACACACATACAGCACTCTGAATCAACACACATACAGCACTCTGAATCAACACACATTCAGTATTCTGAATCAACACACATACAGCACTCTGGATCAACACACGTTCAGTACTCTGAATCAACACACGTTCAGTACTCTGATTCAACACACTTTCAGCACTCTGATTCAACACACATACAGCACTCTGATTCAACACACATACAGCACTCTGAATCAACACACATTCAGTATTCTGATTCAACACACTTTCAGCACTCTGAATCAACACACATACAGCACTCTGAATCAACACACATTCAGTACTCTGAATCAACACACATACAGTATTCTGATTCAACACACTTTCAGCACTCTGAATCAACACACATTCAGTACTCTGAATCAACACACATTCAGTACTCTGAATCAACACACATTCAGTACTCTGAATCAACACACATTCAGTACTCTGATTCAACACACTTTCAGCACTCTGATTCAACACACATACAGCACTCTGAATCAACACACATACAGCACTCTGAATCAACACATATTCAGTACTCTGAATCAACACACATTCAGCACTCTGAATCAACACACATACAGCACTCTGAATCAACACACATTCAGTACTCTGAATCAACACACATTCAGCACTCTGAATCAACACACATTCAGCACTCTGAATCAACACACATTCAGCACTCTGAATCAACACACATTCAGTACTCTGAATCAACACACTTTCAGTACTCGGAATCAACACACTTTCAGTACTCTGAATCAACACACATTCAGCACTCTGATTCAACACACTTTCAGTACTCTGAATCAACACACTTTCAGTACTCTGAATCAACACACATTCAGCACTCTGATTCAACACACTTTCAGTACTCTGAATCAACACACATTCAGTACTCTGAATCAACACACTTTCAGTACTCTGAATCAAAACACACATTCAGCACTCTGATTCAACACACTTTCAGTACTCTGAATCAACACACATTCAGCACTCTGATTCAACACACTTTCAGTACTCTGATTCAAAACACACATTCAGCACTCTGATTCAAAACACACTTTCAGTACTCTGAATCAAAACACATTTAGTGCTCAAAATCAACACATCGAGGACAAACTCATTACACTTAGCATATTTAGTATTTAAAATGAACACACATTCAGTACTAAAAATCCACACAAATTCAGTACTCAAAATTAATACACATTCTGTTCTCTAATTCAACACACATTCAGTGCTCAAAATCAACATTACTATATAATTACTTAATGCTTAATCTGACCAGTATATAAACAAATACATTCCACAATTGGTCAATGTAAAATGACTGATTAATAAGAACTGAACTGATTATTATCCACAAGAGTCACATGATGCTTTGTGGGCAATGTGGGTGGAAATTCCATTCAAATGTAAACAATCGTTATGTTATGTACTAATGCAGCATTAAAAATGACAGAGACTTGAGAATAAATGATCTCAGAATTATGGCGAGGAGATATTGTTCTTCCCCACCTATCTGTTATTGATTATGGGTGGAAGGATGATGGCCATATATCGCACATGGATGCATTTTATTTATTTTGTTGAGTATTTATCCATTGATGGAGGAGCTGAGTAGACTAACATGAAAAGCGCTGTAACCTAGCGCCTTCACAGCTGTAAAGTTGGACATGTTTTGAGAACTGTAGATAATTCTGTTTATTTTAAAACAGATATTGAGTCTAGTCACAACCTGAAGAGTCTGTTCAAACAATATGCATTATGAAAAGCACTGTACAAATAAATGTAACTGATACCTAAATGTGATGCCACACTTTTTTCCAAATCACTTTTTCCCCTTAAAGGGATCGTTCACCCTAAAATTAAAATTCTGTCATTATTTACTCACTCTCATGAAATCCCAGGTGTGTATGACTTAATTTCTTCATTAGAACAATAGAAAAATATTAGAGCTCAGCAGGTCCTTAAAATGCATTGGAGATTTCTCTTTTGAAGCTCCAAATATCACAGACAGTCATCATAAACGTCATCCATACGACTCTGGATAAATTAATGTCTTCTAAATTAATACAATCACTTTTGGTTTGAAAAAAGATCAATATTTAAGTACTTTTTAACCATAATCCAATGCTTCTCGAGAGGGTGGAGTCCAAGTGGTTTCTTGTGTGATCGCGTTGCCATGGATACAGATGTAATCTCACATTCTCCACTTGGTTGAGACATCCAGGATGAGCACACAAACGCACAATTGTGAGTAAAGAAACAGATAAATTCAGATCTAAACCAAAACCAACCAAGCTACTGTACAGCGTTCCTCCTACTCACTTGTTAACAGCGCTGCTCTTCCAGCTGTGATGCATGTACGAACGCATGTTGACGACTTGACAATTAAGTGAAAAGAGCACACAAACAAATTATTCCAGTCAATCCCTTTGTAGGCAGCCAATGCAGAAGCAGCATCTGAGAAAGGACTAAGTGGTTTCTGATCATAACATTGCTGTTTTAGACAAAACGTTAGTTTTGCTTGATTATTAGGATAACTATTAACTGCACATATTGTCCAGGAAATTTTGAAGACATCTTGCAACATTTAAAAGGCAAGAATCCAACTGCACAACATGCTAGCAAGCAGTGACCAGCCGAGACTCTATCCTAAAGAGACTCTGATTATGTTAACTTGTTTGGCTCATTCATAGTCAAGTAAGATCAAATATTAGGACTAGTTCTGGCTTGCACTCTGACAGCTCTTTCAAGTGTCAAATGATGCAGTCCAGATACTCTAATTTGAGATGATCATTTGTCAAACTACAGTTGTTATCTTGTTAACTTTTTACAGAAGTTTATTTCCATGGTTTAGTACCATACCTGAGCACAGTAAACATAAAGCCGTTTTTAAAGAAGCGAATCAGACAGTTTGTGAAATCAAAGCATACTTTAATAGCCACTTCTGTGTTTGGTTTTTCTGTTGTTCTGTGTATTCAACAGATATCCTGTTTAGATCAGAGCAAACCACACATGAATAAGACACGAGGCATCCGTTTCTCAACATCAAGACATAAAATCATCAGATTCTTGAGATGTTTTGCTCCTGAGGAGGTTTTGACGTGTGTACGGAGGTAAACACTCTTTATTTCCACTGTCCAATAGGAATGTGTAACCCAAGACATTACAACGACAGTCCGGCCACCTCCAAGAGCACGGTCGAAGAGCTCTACCGGCCAATCCCTTCGCTTTTCAGGGCACTGACTGAAGGCGACGCCCCCATTAACATGATGGTTGTTTCGTTTCCCGTTGCTGAGGAACTGTCCCACCATGAGAATCTTGTGTCTTTAATGGAAACACTGGACAGTCAGAGTCACAACATCTCGCTGCCCAGAAACAGCGTCCATGGTGGTAGGTATTGGGCGAAATGTTTATGTGGAACTCAAAAGGAGATCCCCTCCATCTTTTCAATTCAATGGTAGTGAATAGTGACTCACTTTCAAGCTTAAAAGTATCATGAATGTAGTCCATGAGACTCGTGTGTCCAGTCTAGTCTCTTCGAATGCTACAATTACAAATATTTTGCAAGCTGAGTTTTACGTGCAGTATTCTGTGTTTCGCCACAGTTTCCTGGTGAGATGAACACTAGAGGCGCTATAACAACCGTGCGCTTTATTTACTTTCACACAAATGGCTGATTATAACTTAATGAACACTTATTTTTCGCACTATTGCTATCATATCGAAACACTTTTACTCTGATGCATCACTTGAAAAACTATATATCTTAATGCTAACTTATAGAGTGTTGGACTTTGGGCATGGGAGATGGCGGTTCAAGCCCAGCCAAGCATGCGAGTTGACACATGAGACAAAAGTGTCATAGAAGCTACAATAAATAACGTAGTTGCATCTGAAAATTTGCTTTTCATGTCGTATTTCCTTTTTTAAACCTATCGTTTAGGTTTAGGATGAGTTTTAGGTTAGGGGGCTATTTTTTACTCATTAAAACCTCCATCTAACATTCACCTTAAAACCCATGTCTGATTACAACACTGTTTCACTCACTTCTCTTCTCTTCTCTTGCCTTCTCTTCTCTTCTCTTGCCTTCTCTTCTCCTCTCTTCTCTTGCCTTCTCTTCTCTTGCCGTCTCTTCTCTTCTCTTCTCTTGCCATCTCTTCTTCTGGCTTGCCTTCTCTTCCCTCACCTTCTCTTGCCTTCTCTTCCCTTGCCTTCTCTTCTCTTCCCTCGCCTTCTCTTGCCATCTCTTCTTCTGGCTTGCCTTCTCTTCCCTCACCTTCTCTTGCCTTATCTTCTCTTCTCTTGCCTTATCTTCTCTTCTCTTGCCTTATCTTCTCTTCTCTTGCCTTCTCTTCTCTTGCCTTCTTGTCTCTTGCCTTTTCTTGCCTTATCTTGCCTTATCTTTTCTTCCCTTGCCTTCTCTTGCCTTATCTTCTCTTCTCTTGCCTTCTCTTGCCTTATCTTCTCTTCTCTTGCCTTCTCTTGCCATCTCTTCTCTTCTCTTGCCATCTCTTCTCTTCTCTTGCCATCTCTTCTTCTGGCTTGCCTTCTCTTCCCTCACCTTCTCTTGCCTTCTCTTCCCTTGCCTTCTCTTGCCTTATCTTCTCTTCTCTTGCCTTCTCTTGCCATCTCTTCTCTTCTCTTGCCATCTATTCTCTTCTCTTGCCATCTCTTCTCTTCTCTTGCCATCTCTTCTTCTGCCTTGTCTTTTCTTCCCTCGCCTTCTCTTGCCTTGCCTTCTCTTCCCTCGCCTTCTCTTGCCTTATCTTCTCTTCTTCTGGCTTGTCTTCCCTTGCCTTATCATCTCTTGCCTTTTCTTCTCTTCCTCTGGCTTGCACGTGCACATCTCTTCCCATCTCTCTCTCATCCCTCAGATGCCATGTGTACGGTGGTATACTTTGATGACTGTGTGTCCATTCGCCAGTGTAAGCAGTACTGTGAGTCAATGGGAGGATCAAAGTACCGCTGGTTCCACAACGCCTGCTGTGAGTGTATTGGACCTGAATGTTTGGACTACGGCAGCAAAGCAGTGAAATGCACAAACTGCCTCATCTGAGACTTTATACACACTTTCGGATATGAATCACTGCACTATCAAAGAACTGAATACAGTCAAACTCACGCTACACTTGTTTTTCTTTCTTTTTTTTGTCTTTTGGAATATAAGGAAATAAGCATAGCTTTTGAGATTTTTATAACATTATCAATATTTTGTTAATTATTTCAGCAGCATATATGGATTGCATATCGTTTTCAGCGTTATAAAAGCTATCAAAAACCAAAGAAAAATAGTCCTGAACAAAACTTTTACGTTTTTTAAGTATGATTGTATGATTAAGCGATCATTGTTCAATATTTCAATTGTGTCATCTTTCATTGTCACACAACATACTAAAGAAAACACTTCATAATTCATGTTTAAGATATCAGTGATGTTGTAGAACAAAACGTGAAAGAATCAAGTCATTTTAATCACAACCCTTATTTGAATCAGTAATTTAAAAACACAAGCATCATAGTGTCTTAAGTATTGTGGTATGAGAAATAAATTTGTTTAATAACAAAGAATGCATCTCAGATATACTTGTTCAACAGCATGTGTTGCTACAGAACTGTAAACTACAAATGGAAAGCAGATCTTTTTTAAAAGTTGTAATTTTGTTTCATTTTTATAGAATGTAGCCTACAGCTGCAACTGAAGATTGTTCTTTTTTATATTGTTCATGTTTCATACATGGCTAAATATTTTTATCCCATAAAGGATTTGTCATGAAATGTAAATATGATATTTGTCTATTTTGAGGTTTTGGGTGCTTGTGTTTCTTAAAGAGATTTAAGAACAAATTTGCCAATGATGCTCAGTGGAAATGTAAAACTTAATGTTACTGAATTGTAAATGCTATAGCACCACCTGCAGGATGGGAAAGGCATTGCATAGAACAATTGTTTGGCCTGCAGTGCATATAAATAGGGTAATGCTTGAGTTTGGGTTTTATTTTTGGTAGTTTTGTAGGTCTACAACTTGGTGTCCGTTGTAACCGTCATTGGGAGATCTTAATTACAGAGCTCTGACAAACTGCCCTTTAGAGGCTTTTAATGCATGTCAGTCCACTCGGCGGCAGTCTTGGGAACACTTTTTACAAAAGGGTTGGTGACGATTACGATCAAAGAACATATTTCAAATCCGCAGTAAAATCTGATAACACGGGTATCATCAATTGTGCTACTTCAGATTTATTAATCAATTCTTTCAAAAAAACAAAACAAAAAACGCTTTTTCTCAGGTTGGTCCGGCTAATGCGCATTCTCGAGTTGTGATTGGCTCGTTTATCTGTAAGGCGGGACTTTCTTTTCTACAATCGCCATATTGGGCGTTCCAATTTCTCCCATTCATTTTAATCCAAGTGCTCCGACTCGGGCTGAATCAGAGAATACTTAGCAGAGATGGGCCACTTTTATTAAAATGAATGGGAGAAATTCGAACGCTCAAACAAGGACAAAGACTTTCTAGCAAGTCAGTCCACTGTCGGCCATCTTTGGAACGCTCTTGCGAGTCTATTTTCAGTCATGCCAGTGCAGCTCCTATCAACTTGAATGGGAAAATACCGAAATCTCCTAAACGGTTGGTCAAGATAACGATCAAATGACGTGTTTCAAATCAGCAGTCAAATCTGACAACACCGGTATCATTAACTGAGCTTCTTTATCTCAGCTTACGTTAAAAACGCAATTTTCTCTGTTTGTATCGCTAATGCGCATGTGCTTTTATTGGGTTGATTGACAGGCGATGTCTGTATCTAAAAGGTGGATGGCTCTGGTGGGACTTCCTTTCTACGTCCGTTGACCGTTGGTTGCCGTTAGGCGTTCCAATTTCTCCCATTAATTTGAATAGAAGTGGCCCATCTCTGGCGAAGACGCTCTAAGCGCTCAACGGAAAAGATGTCCGGCCTTTAGAGTGGAAAGAGTCAATCACCTTTTAGATACAGACGTCGCCTGTCAATCAACCCAACAACGCGCATGCGTATTAGCTATACGAGCCGGGAAAATTGAATTTTTTGTTGTTGTTGCGTAATATAAGTTAAAGAAGCTCAATTTATGATTCCAATATTGTCAGATCTTCTTGCTGATTTGACATATGTTCTTTGATCGTAATCTTGACCAACCTTTTTCTGAGATTTCGGTGTTCCCCCATTCAAGTAGATAGGAACTGCACTGGCATGACTGGAAATAGCCTCCAAAGATGTATATTCCAAAAATGGCCGCAAGTGGACTGACTTGATTGAGAGACTTTGGCTCAGTGCGTTACACTGTTTGTCCCGTCCGGGCTGCCGTACTTGGCTTCGTTTTCGTTGTCAGTCGCTCCCGTAGTGAAGATGGCGGAAGCTCCCGCGCGGCCCAACCGGTTCTTCTGTCACCGCTGCTCGGAAGAAATCAGCCCGCGCCTCCCGGTAAGTCACCGCGGGCTTCACTACACTCGCTCGAAGGCCAAGTAAAGGCATTTGTGCGTTTAATGGACCGAACGTGCTCTTTTATCAAGCGTTATTCCGGTACCAACGGTGCTGATGGCTAACAGGCTGCTAGTTATGAGATCAGCTTGTTAGTTTTTAGTAATTCATGATAAAATGACTGTATATGAAGAGGTGTTGACTTTCTATAGTTAAAAGTGGATCAGATGTTGTTTGCTGTCGATTCGTGTGTTTGTGAGGCGTTTATGGTTTGGTGTTGTTGATTGAAACAATGCTGGTTGTTATGAGATCAGCTGGTTAGTTTCTATTAACTTGTTATTGTACAGTTTATAACATGACGTCAGACCAATGTAATTCTTTCTTATTTCAAGTTGATCATAATGTTAATTGTTGATGTTTCATGAGGTTTTAGTATCTGATCAGTGATTCATGTCAGTTGAGAAGGCCTTGCTTTATTAAGTGGTAAATTTTTAATTAGTCTAGTTTTACTTATTTATAAATATGTTGTGAGATTTAACTTGATGAGATTTTCTATGGTTAGAAGTGGTTGTGTGGTTGTTACTGACGTTTCTTATGGGGTTAGATGTGTGATTTCTTCAAGTAGTTTAGCATTTTGAAACAGTAGCGTAGCAATGGGTCGGCCTACCTGAATATTAGAGACTATTCTTTGACTTCAAATATACATTTATAAACTTGTTAAAATGAATACATTCTAATTTGTGAACGTGTGGAAGAACTGTTTTAATGTGCCACTTCTCTAAGGAAAAATAAATGTGTTGGGTGAAATTTTGTCCCATCCATTTTTGTTGAGGCCCACCCAAAAGTAATTTTCTGGCTACACGCTTGGTTCGAATTAGATGGTTGGGTAGCTGGTTGTCATCAAATTAGCTGGTTAGTTTGCATTAGCCTTATTATGTTGTTTATAATAGAAAGTCAGACTGATGTGATGCTTTGGGCTGTCACAATCGATTATTTTGGTAATTGAGTAATTTAAATGATTGCCGATTAATCGGAACAATTATTTAATTCAGTTTGCATAAAGTTGTTGAGGTGAAGTCACATTTGGCTTCTAATTGTTTTCATTCGACTATGTTTCTATGTGTTTTATGATTGAATAACAACAACAAAATAGTTGTGCAAACAATATCTGAAGCCAACAAACACCCAAAGCAGATCTATAATATATACATATATATTAAAATGTACATAATTTAAGATGGAAGAGATTGGCTTGTCCAGGTGTGGCCAAATTAAAAAAATTTTTTTTTTAGCAAGATCTACTTTTTTCTTTAACTAGTTAAACATGATTAAAAAGCTGAGATTAAAGCACAAATGCTGTGATTTTTTTAATTATATAAATATATATTTTACATGTGCTGCATGGTTCACAGTAGATTAGTGCTCTGCTCTGTCATCTCGTACAACATGAATGATTCTCAATGTTTGTGGAGTTTATAGTGGACGAGCGGTCGGATTTAGAGTACGCAGCTCTTCCACAGCAAGATTGCAGCCTTCAGCGGTTTAATAAATCACACTAGGACATGTCACAATTTTAATTAGATTAATTATCCATTTCAGTGTAAGGAGTAACGGAGCATGCATTCAAAATATGCCTCTGAGCATTTTAAAGCTGTCGTGTGTCACCGGATAGAGTCCGAATGCAGAAACGTTGGTGTTGTTATTTATTTAGCATTTTATTTTTAGTATCGGCTTGGTACCGAAGTAGTGGTACTTTTGTCAACACTAATCAAACAAATTGTACATAGTCATAGTGAATAAAACGTTTACTTACAGCACAAGTGAAGTGCTTTTACATTGGGCTGCATCTGAAAATGAAGGCAGATGCCTTGCTGCCTAATCAGTTAATGGCTTAATAGAGAGCTGTTTTGAATGAATGGAACTCTTAAGGAAACTGATCTCTGAACAGTTTGAAAAGCACCTGTATTTTCAAATGCTGCATTTTTGTGAGGTTCGTGAATTACATCTTTTTAAACGAGATATCTGCATATTTGCAGATGGTATATAATAAAATCGTATTGATATTTGCCTTTTATCATTAGAAATGTTACTGGGAACTGTTGAGGAGAGACTTGTTAGAATAAATGCTTCAGAGGAAGGTTTATAAGTGTTCCACAGGATTCTGGATCTGCTGAAGTTTTGTGAGGTTAGTTTATTACATCTGTTTAAACAAGATATGCGTATATTTGTCGATGGTATATGATATTAGTTTTATTGATCTTTGCCTTTTTTAACATTAGACAAGACAGTTAAAAGTTACAGAGTACTGTTGAGGAGAGAGGGAGAATGAAAAGGGTGAGTACTTTAACATTGTGAGCTCAAACACATGATATATGGACCATTTAAATGAGACCGTGATTACACCTGTCTATTATTGTAGTAACACGATGGCATGTAACAACAAAACGAACCGTGACTGGTCGTTTACATGTCTCGGATGCTTCACATGCAAGCATGCGGTTTTCTGCGCCCTCAAGAAAGAAATCGTCCAAACAGGAAAATATATCAGCCGATAATGAAAAAACTCAGAATATCGGCCAGTTTATTGACCTCGGCGATATATCGGTTGACCACTAGTCTTGATCCGTAGGTCCTCCATCCATCCACACCTTGATTGACCTGTCTGTGTGGCATGGAGCTGGAAAATGGAAAAACCAACCCTCAGATTTGGGGAACATTGCCAGAGCAAAAGGAAGCATTTTTTATTCCAGGTTAACCTTGTATGAGGTTTGATTCATGCGTCCTTCACAAAGGTGAATCTGCCTGATTCCAGCCTTGCCGATGAACCCCCAGATCATCACCGATCCTCCACCTGGTCATCTAATGGTTAAACGAAGACTTGGAGAGGCCTTCAAGCCACAGGGTCTCGCACTGGTGGAGGATCATTGGTTATTAAGGCTGGAATTAAGATTCAACTTTATTGTCATTGTGCAAAGTACAGGTACAGAGCCAATGAAATGCAGTTGTTTTCACATATCCCAACTAAGCTGGTGTCAGAGCGCAGGGTCAGCCATGAAACGGTGCCCCTGGAGCAGATAGGGTCAAGGGCCCAACAGTGGCAGTGCTGGGGCTTGAACCCCCAACCTTTTGGTCAGTAACCCAGAGCCTTAACCACTGAGCCACCACTGGAATTGGGCAGAAGTGAACAAAACACACAGCGCAGACATTAATAAGACCACTGGAATCATATGGGTTATTTTTATGATGGCTATATTTACTTTTTGGAGCTTCCAAAAAAAAATCACCCATTCACTTGCTTTGTATGGACCAACAGAGCTGAAATATTCTTCTAAAAATAGAAGAATTTGTGTTCTGCTGAAGAAAAAGTCTTACACATCTGGGATGGCATGAGGATGAGTAAATCATGAGAATTTTTATTTTTGGGTGAACTATTCCTTTAAAACCAGACTCACTTTGAGCTTTGACTGACAGCTTACAGACCTGTGGTTTTAGTCAGTAATTATAGTTCACTGGAATCCCACATTGAGTTTAACCTGTAATAATGGCCATAAACTATAAAATATTTATCCAAAGTGGGGCTTTGCAATCTGTTTTACAAGCATAATTATCACAAAATGTAATTTACATAAGGAGAAAGATCGTATTTACATTCAAATGGTAATTCATTCTCACACAACAGAACTGGGCAGTTTGGGCAGCTATTTTTCTATGTAAACAAGCGTCATAAAAGTAGAGCTCCTATCTGCTTGAATGGGGAAAGACTGAAATCTCCAAAACAGCTGGTCAAGATGACTATAAAAGAACATATTTCAAATAAGCCATAAAATCTTGGCAACACTGTGTGGCGGGGTGAGCAAGAGGCAGATGCAGTGTATGTGGCGTCAGGCCTCGGAGAGGCATTTACTTAAAATGTCCAAAACAAAGCAGCGGTGATGAGGCTCTTCATTGGGTTCAGGTGAGCCCCATCACACGCTGCCAAACGGGGAAAAGTCACCGTGTGTGATGATGCAAGGGAAGTGCGTGTCGTTCCATCATAACTGATATAATCGTGCATCTATAACTCAGATTACACTAAAAATAAAACTTTTACCATCTTCTATAGCTAATGCACATGCATGTCCTTGAGTTGATTGACAGGTGATTTCTGTATCTAAAAGGTGATTGGCTATTTTACCTGTAAAGTGGGACTTTCTATATTCATTGACTGCTGGCTGCCATTGTGCGTTCCAATTTCTCCTATTCATTTTAATAGAAGTGGCCCATCTCTGCTAAATAAATGGTCTCAGAAATGTTCGTGGAACAATGACGTAACCAACGAACAGTCCTGGAAATGGTCTATATTGCAAGCAGTTGTATAGATACATGGGTTTAGATTGCATTCAATGTGTTTTTTTTTTTTTCTGTGTTCATTGTGTCCCGCACAGTAACAAATAGCTGTACTTTTCTCGCACATCTGGAGGCAGCACCAATTCCAAAAGCAAATTGCTGTCTGAATTTACCTTGCTGCGTTCAGTGTGTCTGTGAAAACTGGATATAATCTTTTCAAGTGCTGTTGCTGAAGTGATGTGATGTTATGTTTTTTAGGTCATGGTTTGTTTTTCAGATCTAAAGTGAAATGCTCGCACACAGCTCACACCTCTTGTCATTATGTGTTCGCACCCACGTCCATGTAATGCATCACTTCCGCCGTATATTTGATTTGTTGATTCAGCAATTTTGTTAATAGTCAAATATAATTGAGTAATCGTGAAAGCCCTAATGATGCCCTCTGATTAAAATTTAATCAAATATTAATTATGTGTTTTCGTATAGTTTAGTTGGGTGTAACAACGTACTTGTGGTTATGATTAGTGGTCGACTGATATATATTTTTTAATGGCAGATGCCGATATCCAGAGAGCAGAGCGGCCAATAGGCTAATATAATGCCAATATACATCACAAAATTTTATATAGTAAATTAAATCGCTAAATAAAATCATTAACTTTTATTTTGCACTATATTTACTCAATATCACAAAAAACATTTACTTAGTAGGAAAAAAAAAATCTTTAAAAAATTAAGATTGTGTTTTAAGTAGAATATAGCAATTTCTTCTGTGTGATTGATCCAGCTATGCACTCTACTGGAAATCCTACTGGACTCATGCCCAATTGCATGCTCCAGAGATAGTGCATGCAACGCTCACATGAAACACAGATGCGCGCGTCTGATGAGAAGCATAATTGGCGCTTACGAAGCACCGAATGCGAGATTAATGTAATTGAATTTGCTTTGGCGGCTGGAAAAAATTTCTTAAAACCTGCCCACTGTTAGATAATCCCACGCTGCTCACATGTATATTTACATATTGCGATATAAACGATATAGTAATATTACGTTATATGATCGCCACAATATATATCACCCAGCCCTAACATCTGTTTAAACACGGTATCCGCATATATGAAAACAGGAAACTGTTGAGGAGATGTTGATTTGAATACGTGTTTCAGAGGAAGTAATATTAGCGCTCCACAGGACACTGGATTTGCAGTGAAGTTTTCTGAGGTTCATGAATTACATCAATGAGGTGTCCACATATATATATCACACACACACACAGTGCATTCATAAATTATTCAGACCCCTACATTTTTATCATTTTACATCCTTATGACACAATCAATAAAAAAAAATCAAAATAATTCACATCAATCTACAGTCCATACCCCATAATGACAATGCAAAAAACTGATTTTGATAACTTTGCAAATTTATTAAAGATAAAAAAACTGAAATGTCAATGTGATATTTCAGTTTTTTTATAAGTATTCACACCCCTAACTCAGTACTTAGTTGAAGCACCTTTGGCAGCGATTACAGCCTCAAGTCTTTTTGGGTATGATGTGACAAGCTTTACACACCTGGATTTGGGGATTTTCAGTTGGATGGGGACCATCAGTGGACAGTCATTTTCAGGTCTCTCCAGAGATGTTTGACTGGGTTCAAGTCCGGGCGCTGGCTGGGCCACTCAAGGACATTCACAGAGTTGTCCCTAAGCCACTCTTTCATTCCTGCTGCTGAAAAACACCCCCACAGCATGATGCTACCACCACCATGCTTCACTGTTGGGATGGTACTGTGCATGTGATGAGCAGTGCCTGGTTTCCTCCAGACATGATGCTTGGAATTGAGGCCAAACAGTTCAATCTTCATTTCATCAGACCGGAGAATCTTGTTTCTCACAATCTGAGAGTCCTTTAGGTGCCTTTTTGCAAATTCCAAAAAGGCTTTCACGTGTCTTGCACTGAGGAGAGACTTTTGTCTGGCCACTCTGCAAGAAAGCCCAGATCTGTGGAGTGTTGCAGTGATGATTGTCCTTCTGCAAGTTTCTTCCATCTCCACACATTATCTCTGGAGCGCAACCACAGTGACCATCGGGTTCTTGGTCACCTCTCTTACCAAGGCCTTTCTCCTCTGATTGCTCAGTTTGGCTGGGCAGCCAGCTCTAGGAATAGTCCTGGTTGTTCCAAACTTCCATTTAAAGATCATGGAGGCCACTGTGCTCTTGGGAACCTTCAACGCAACCAAAATCATTTTTTAGCCTTCCCCAGATCTGTGCCTCAACACAATCTTGTCTCTGAGCTCTGTAGTCTAATCCTTTGACCTCATGGCTTGGTTTTTGCTCTGATATGCATTTTCAGCTGTGAGAGCTTAGACAGGTGTGTGCCTTTCCAAATCACGTCCAATCAATTGCATTTGCCACAGGTGGTCTCCAACCAAAGTGTAGAAACATCTCTTAGATGATACAATGAAATGGGGTGCATCTGAGCAAAATTTTAAGTGTCATATCAAAGGGTCTGATTACATATGTCAATGTGATATTTCAGTTTTTTCTTTTTAATACATTAAGTTATCAAAAATCAGTTTTTTGCTTTGTCATTATGCGGTATGGAGTGTAATTGATTTAAATGTGCACTCTATTAGATTACATTATGTAGGGTGAATGTGAACCAATCAAGTATGTTCAACAACATGGGCGAGGGGATTTGTGCAGGGGATTTATAGTTTCCTACATGCTTTGCATGGGACTTTGCATAGTGTTTAATGTTAACAGAATTAATTCTGTTGTGCTGATTGAAGTGTGGAGTTTTTGCCTAGGTTGATGATTATTGTGTTTGCTGTATTTTGCTTTCCTCAATAAGCAATTACTAAGCTTATAGCATGCTAATGGGTGCTATTGCTAGTTAGACGTTTGCTAACGAGCATCAAATTACAACATAGCTAAATCTGTAATGTGCCAAAAATATTATGTAAAACTGAAGAAATTACTAATTGTAGGCTACTTTATGGGGTCATTTTTAAATAAATATTCCATTGTCAGAAAACATAATTTGTTCATATAATTTAAACAAAGATTTAATGAGCTGAACCAAAAAATATATATGTTGATGCAGCTTAATTTATTCATGTGGAACCGATGTACATGATTATTAAAGGAGCAATATGTAACATTGACATCAAGTGTTTAAAATGGGTATTGCATTCCAAATTCAAAATATTGGAGAGAGTTGTCTCCCCCGCCACCTCCCCCCCTGACTCGAAGCTCACACGGGTAGCCAGGTTGAGGACACGCAACAGGAATGAGCAAACTGACTATGGCAAGTGACGAGCCTTGCACTGTAAGTTGATCAGCTAATGTATATGTTTGCAAAGTTTTTACTGTTTGCAAATTATAAACCAGCTCATGTGGATTTTTTTATAACACTTGGCTGGCTTCCATGGTTGCAATGCGCTGTTTGCCCACTAACTGGTTTCAAATCTGGCAACCTGGGGTGTCTAAATACTATTGGGAAATGGGCAGTGGGCGGGATCACACAGGCCAAAACACCAACAGAAATTCTGTCCCGGAACGGCCATTTTAAAGTAGAATATTCTGTCTGTAGCATTGCTTTCGGATAAGCCAATATTTCAATTTAGCATGTTTCCTAAATCTCTAACCTATTATGTTCATTTTATGCTTTAGTACAGTAAATATATTACATATTGCTCCTTTTAAATCATGTAAATTCAAAGCATTTCTTCCAGAGTAGTTGGTTGAAACTGCCTACCTTCAATTTCACCTTTTCTACCAGTGACTGAACTTATGACCCAGAAGAACACATCACGTCTGTTTTCCATCCTGCCACATTTACAGTTCTCAGGAAACATGAACGCAGTGATCTTTCCAAAAGGATCTTCGTGTGTTCTTCCTTATTCGATTTTTCAAGTTATTTTGCTGTCTCTTCATCATTCAGTCCTGTTATTATCCTGCTGTTACTCTAGAAAAAACCCAAACAGGATAGATAATCAGTCACAATGCTGTGGGTCAACATGAGGTCATGAATGAACACACTGCAAAGGTCACAGTGCTGAAATGTGTGCTCAAAGTTGAGGACTAGTGACAACACTCCCTAACTGTTTCAAAATCACTAACACACGGCCTGACTTGGCTTATTGCTTTGTTTTACACATACCGCTAAGGGTACAATTCTCTGCGATCAACTCTCCGTATGAGTATTTTAGTGCACTGAGGTGAAGTCTTTAAAGAACAGTTTTCTGCAATGTCTGCTGAAAAGACCCTGTGCAGTACGCTTTCATATCTTTGGTTATCTGGCTTTAAAATGTTGCTGTGATTGTTGTTGCAGGATTACATCTGTCCGCGGTGTGAGTCTGGCTTCATTGAGGAGTTACCTGAAGAGGGAAGGTAAAGTGTTGACCTGCTAATATAGATCTAGATAAAACTCAATCACTAAAGCCCAAAGTATACTTCAGGCGCAAAGGCTGAGCATCACGTACAGGACATGTGGCACAAATCTTATAAGCTCTGTGCTCAAGCACTGAGTTATTTGCACTAATTAGCGGGTCCACAAGGTGGCAACACTCACATTTGAGCTGTTGTTGTCACGCAGATGCTCTAGAAGATAATTGCCACTAAACATAAGGAGACTAGGGTAAAAACAACAACAGTGGATGTGCACATCAAGAGCATATGTGTGAACATATAAAGATATCTTTATGGGTCTAAACTAGGGGTCGACCGATTATCGGCTTGGCCGATAATCTGATCCGATATTCATAATTTCTCTAATTATCGGAATCTTTATTTTGTCTGATCTGATTGCCGATACATTTAAAATGCACTCTGTTGGCTCTGATGCCACCGCCTCTCTCAGAAAGGTTACTGCTTTATTCTGGCTCAATGTCCCGCCCACGGTAGTATCGGATTGCTTATGTCACAAGTAAATGGCCAATCAAAACTGAACTCCGTTTTCGTGGGCGAGGAAAGCAGCGAGAGAAAGATGCATCACGAGAGGACGAGCTGTTTTCAAAGGTAAGAATGCAGATACTTAAGTTGCAATAAACATCACAATACTCTATGCCAACGGTCACCAATTAGTGGGTCCGGACCCTGGATTTGTTCCATCCGGACCGCGGGACATGACAACGGTTGCCCCATCTCACCATTTCTACACTTTAGTTTAGCAGCGCGACAAAACAACGGAGCTGTGTGCACAGCAAGCATTTCAGGGTGTAGATAGACTGATCTTTCAGCACTATATCTTTAAATATGTTTCTCTAGCACAGAGCATGCTTCATTTAAGCCCTTTCGCGCTCCGCACGCGTTGCCTCTCTCCCCTGGCCCGCAACATGACGCGGTTATTTCAACGACAGTTGACTAACGGAGAAATACAGTGAGCATCAAAATAGATGGGCGGCAGAGATAAGGACTGATTTAACGGAGTACTCGCCCATATGAGTTGGAGTTTTTACATGTTATAGCTGATGATGACCATGGTAGCTAGCTAACCAACGTTAGGAGTTTTAGCAAATGTAATGTCAACTTTGCTAGCGTTAAATCTTTCACTTCCATTGTGAATAAAATCCGTTGCCCTTTTTGCACTTGAATAAACGGGCTAGCCTGCAAGCTACAAGAGTGTGTGTGTGTAGCCTGTGTATGCGAGCAGACATATAGTGTGTACTTTGACAGGCTTGCGTTCGACTGTACACAGATGCTGAGTGTACGCGTCAAAATCGAAATATACTTTGGGCTTAAGGAATCTTTTGGTAGGACTATGATGTTCACAAAACTGCAAATAAATGGACACCTTTTATTTTTTACCCAGTAAACCTAACTTTTCCAAGAATATTCCAGTCTTGTAAGCAGTTGCACTGGTGTGTTTGTTTCCCCAGAGCAGAGAACGGGTCCACATCTACAGCCTCTAATGATCAGAACCGTCCCGCATTTGAGGTGAGTGGTCTCTGATATCTTTACAAGCAACATTGTTACTGTGTTTTAGGGCAGGCGATTATTAAAACTGTGTTAAGGGTGGTTAATCCAGTGTTTCCCAACCACTAGTGTGCCGTGAAAAATTGTCAAATTCCACAAAATAAATAAATGCATGACATTTTTTTTTCATAATTTCAGGGATACAAACTCCTCACCTTATGGAGTGATATTACCTACCATTTTGAAACCATAATCGGTTACTTTTGTGATTGTGAAGAGCAATGATTGAAAGTTACTGATATTTATATGCATTAATGGTCATCACATGACTCACTATGTCTATGAAGTGATGTCACTTTACACTTAGTGTTTTTCCAGACACACATTTTTGCTTCACCATTAAAGTCTTTGAGAGAACTAAGCAGTAAGAAATATTTAAAAACGGTCCAAATTTGTGAAGAGACATTGAATGTCATATTTAAAGGTAATTAAATATTATCTTATTGTTTACAAATATCAGAGACCGCAGTTATTGATCTCAATTAAATTCACCAAGAAAACGCTTCGACCTAAACATAAACGAGTCCTTTTATTACTTTCTGCAATCAAAGCAACTGCAAGCTTTTTTTCTCTCGTCCAAATACATGTTTTCAATGTTTATTGTGCGCACCTCCCGCTTTTTTAAAATCGCCCCTCTGTGACGCTTTCTCCAATGCTTGACATGTGGAGGGCGATGCGGCGCTTGACGCTGGGTTGAGCCTCCAGAACCAAATTAAAACGAGAAGTCGTCTGTCCGAGGCAAAGATGCAAAATGTAATGGCCTCAGCATCAGTCTCCCTTGATGCGTTTGATTACTCACAGACGAGCACCCAGTTTAAGTCGTTGCGGACCAGGCGGCAGGTGTAAGTTGTCGATTGAGTTTATTTTAATCGTATGATTTTCATGATTAAAAATGTGAATGAAAATAAAAGCTATTAAATGTCTTATTATTATAAAATATGAAAATTAAAATGACGGTTAATAATAGATTATGACGGAATATTTACGACCCTGTCCATCAAAATGATGGACTAACGCAAGCACTGTATGTGACTTGTTTTTTTTGCATAGCTGAATTTCAAACATTACAAGTAAACATGCTACTAAGACATACAGAAAACAAGTTCTTGAAAAGACAAATATTGAGGATGGTTAGCTTATGTGGGATAGTGGTGTGCCGTAGAATTGGAAACACTGGGTTAATCAACATACCTGAATGAGGGTACACATGGCATTTTCAAGAATGCCATTTTTAGGAACTATCCATTTAGAATTATTGTGTAATTTTTTTTTATTTATATACATACAGGCTTTTAGCAGATGCTTTTATGAAAAAATGACTTATAGTATACTCGGGGTATATATTTTATGGACATTGAAACCATGTACTATTTAGGGTTGTGCTGATGGACGATATCATCGTCCATCGTGATGGCTGACCAACATCACGATGTAGAGCCACCATCGTGATGCCACGCCCCCTTTTGCGAGTCTTGCTAGTGTGACTCACTAATCCTAGTCTCTTCTATAGTTAACCTAAAAACTTTGCAGGGATTGCTCTGTAAATTAAATTGAGAATATAACTAATGCATATATGCTATTTTAAATACTGTAGTATATGCCAGAGATGTGACGTGTTAGTCTGTGAAAATACCGTGTCAGGCAGGCTACACAAATATTGATCTTGACATTGTTAGCTTCTTGTCTTTTTTTACATGTCTTACACTGTACATTTAGATTAAAATATTTTATGTTGTAGGCTACAAGAAAATAGCCTTTATTAATGAATTATTAGTAGTTGTAGTGTCTCAGAAAATCTTGCTCATTGTCACATAGCTCTTGTATACACTGAAGCGGCAGTTTAAGATAAACCCAGACCAGCGAACGTCAAATAACTTTTGTCTGGTTAATACTTTTAAAGAAAGATTTCCTTGGCCATAAATCCATAATGTCAAATCAAATGAAAGAAACCAGGTGAATATGAATAACACACATTTATTAAAACATAGAAGAACAACAAATAAAACAAGAAAACGGAAACAACACTCAGACCGAAACTCGGCATTAACATTTCACTTATAATTAGCAGCCCAATTAACTTCAGCACAGGCTACAAAATAAATGATGTTATTGAAATATTGTAAAGTGGTCATATGAACTACACAAATGAACGTTTAAAAAATAATGTGCAAAATCAAATAGCTCCGCAACGGATGGCGAAAAAATGCGTAAAGAAGTCTAATATCTTTCACCATAGACCATGTTTAAATTTCGATGTTTCTGGCCAGAAATACCAACATATTCACTTTATCTGGTTTTAATAAGCTGTGCTGAAGACCCGCTCTGATGGAGTACTGGTAGCACATATGCACAGATATTTCCGTGCTAATCTTGCCATGAACGGAAACCTTTTGTCGTTCGTTTTCCACCAAGTCAGCGGGTCCTCTTCCCCATCAATGGCCATTTCCTGCAGGTACATGGTCATTTCTGCCTCGACCTTTTGCTCATCAGTGAGCGTGGCTGTGGCTGCTCTCTTCGCAAGAAGGCTGCCCAAAGACGACTTTTTTTTCTTAGGCGCAATATATTAAAAAGCCCGGATGAGTAGGCTACTAATTAGTTGGGCTAGTAAAATAACGAAATAATAGTTTTTCAGTAGAAAAAGATATATTAAAATAAAAAGTGCTTAAAAGTGCACAACTCTTCTTAAGTGGAAGAAATATTTTTCCCCCTTACGTGCAACCTATTGGAAAGCGCGGATGAGTCAGTTGGGATAGTAAAATAACGAAATTATAGTTTTTAAGTGGAAAATAGTTTTTATGTAAAGAGATTAAAATAAAAAGTGCACAACTCTTAATTGAAAGCTAAAAAAAAAATGCTTCACCTGTCGTGCAACCTACTGATAAAGCGCCGACGAGTCATTAGTTGGGTTAGTAAAATAACGAAATTATAATTTGTCATATCATTTTTGGAAATTATATAACGCCCCACCCCACCGACGATGTTATCGTCCATCGCGATGTTTTACTGTCAACATCGTCAACTGCCAATTTAGGGGACATCGCCCAACCCTAGTACTATTATGAATGTACCATGTATTCTATACTGTTTATAACAAAGTTGAAAAGCTGAGTGTAAATATTGGTTAATGCATGTTTAGAAGTTGAGATTTGTGCCCTACACTGCTTTAAAAAAAACACTGTTTTTGGCCAAAATAAATGCACTTACATTTTCAAAAATGCATTTAGTAGATGTTCTTATACAGAGTGACTTTTAACATTTTCGTGAATAAAATACCAAAAGCAGTTTATTGTGCAACCAAAATCCCAATAATAACCAGACAAACTGAAATTTGGTGTATAATGCAGGACTTTTAACTATTAACATGCCTGAAATAAACCAGGGACTTTTATTTTGTAATGAAGACTTGGCCACGTTACAATGCTCTGTGTGCAACTATTTACCAAATTAAGCTTTTCATAGCCTATATTTTCAACAGATGAATTGTTTATATATATATACACTCACCTAAAGGATTATTAGGAACACCTGTTCAATTTCTCATTAATGCAATTATCTAATCAACCAATCACATGGCAGTTGCTTCAATGCATTTAGGGGTGTGGTCCTGGTCAAGACAATCTCCTGAACTCCGAACTGAATGTCAGAATGGGAAAGAAAGGTGATTTTAAGCAATTTTGAGTGTGGCATGGTTGTTGGTGCCAGACGGGCCGGTCTGAGTATTTCACAATCTGCTCAGTTACTGGGATTTTCACGCACAACCATTTCTAGGGTTTACAAAGAATGGTGTGAAAAGGAAAAACATCCAGTATGCGGCAGTCCTGTGGGCTGAAAATGCCTTGTTGATGCTAGAGGTCAGAGGAGAATGGGCCGACTGATTCAAGCTGATAGAAGAGCAACTTTGCCTGAAATAACCACTCGTTACAACCGAGGTATGCAGCAAAGCATTTGTGAAGCCACAACACGCACAACCTTGAGGCGGATGGGCTACAACAGCAGAAGACCCCACCGGGTACCACTCACCTCCACTACAAATAGGAATAAGAGGCTACAATTTGCAAGAGCTCACCAAAATTTGACAGTTGAAGACTGGAAAAATGTTGCCTCGTCTGATGAGTCTCGATTTCTGTTGAGACATTCAGATGGTAGAGTCAGAATTTGGCGTAAACAGAATGAGAACATGGATCCATCATGCCTTGTTACCACTGTGCAGGCTGGTGGTGGTGGTGTAATGGTGTGGGGGATGTTTTCTTGGCACACTTTAGGCCCCTTAGTGCCAATTGGACATTGTTTAAATGCCACGGCCTACCTGAGCATTGTTTCTGACCATGTCCATCCCTTTATGGCCACCATGTACCCATCCTCTGATGGCTACTTCCAGCAGGATAATGCACCATGTCACAAAGCTCGAATCATTTCAAATTGGTTTCTTGAACATGACAATGAGTTCACTGTACTAAAATGGCCCCCACAGTCACCAGATCTCAACCCAATAGAGCATCTTTGGGATGTGGTGGAACGGGAGCTTCGTGCCCTGGATGTGCATCCCACAAATCTCCATCAACTGCAAGATGCTATCCTATCAATATGGGCCAACATTTCTAAAGAATGCTTTCAGCACCTTGTTGAATCAATGCCACGTAGAATTAAGGCAGTTCTGAAGGCGAAAGGGGGTCAAACACAGTATTAGTATGGTGTTCCTAATAATCCTTTAGGTGAGTGTATGTGTGTATATCTATATATCTATATATCTATATATCTATATCTGTATGTCACCAGATGAGGTTTATTGATTAGGAATAAAAAAAAATTGGAAGTAATAAAATAAAACTATCGGCATAGATTTTTAGCAAATAACCGAAAAGTAACCATCGGCACCAATTAACCTTAAAATCGATATATCGGTCTTCAACTATTAACATCTTATTTTGTGTTCCATGGAAGAAAGTCAGACATGTTTGGAACAATGTGATAGTGAGTGAATGATTTTCATGTTTTCGGTAACCTGTCCCTTTAAGAACTTCCTGTGCATAAAGCCCATTGTATGTTAAAAGCTCATCAAAGCATTGCTTCCTCCTCCGACAGAATGTGGACCAGCATTTGTTTACATTCCCACATGGTTACGGGCAGTTTGCTCTGGGGATCTTCGATGAGGGCTTTGACTTCAGGGCGGGTTTGCCCATGGAGGATAACCGTGACGCAGAGAACCGCAGAGAACAGGAGAATGCCTCGCGGCAACGGTACGGGGCGAGACAGCCACGAGGACGCCACATTCCCCGAAGACAAGGGGCACGGCATGAGGGTGTGCCAACCTTAGAGGGGTAAGAATACAGCAGATGGCACAGAATGACTTTGCAAAATCAAAATGCAAAACAGATGGAATGAATCTATTGTACAAAGGAAATTTCTCATATTATAAAACAGGTCTCTCTATTCAGGGTTTCCAAAGTCTTTGAAAAGCATGAAATATCAGGGGAATTTTTAAATTGTGATTTACAGCCCTGGAGAAGTCTATATTAAAAATACATTGGGGTCCAAAGGTCTGAGAACAGTCGTGAAACTTGTACTCTTTTGTGCTTTTTAATTTACTAATAATAAGGGCTGTCAATTGATTACATTTTTAATCGAATGAATTACATGGTGTCCCAATTAATTAATCGCAATTAATCACATATACAAATATTTGCTGAGAAAGCCCCTCATATAACTATAATTCAATATATAATGCTGAAATAATTATACATAGTTATCTTTAAATATAAAAAAATGATATATATATAAAAAATATTCAGATAATTAAAATGCATTACATTCTTGTGGCAGATGAGTTAATCATTAATAAGACGATTGTGGCAGGGTGGAGGGCGGGGCCGGTTCGTGATCCTACATATTAAAACTATTATTTATATTGAAAAGCCGGTTCTCGCCGCCTCCTTCCCGGGTTTCGGCACCAGTGTAACGTATTCAATGGAAAGGAGGAGGCGAGAACTGGCTTGATAATATAAATAATGGTTTAATGATAAACTTAAAAGACAACAAAAACACACATGACGGACATGTCCGCTAACGATCTCTCTCTCCCGCACGGCCCTCGGCAGTCAGCCTTTAAACCTCACAGAGGCATAATTAGCCTAATACGGGACCGGGTGTGTAGGATCACGACCCGGCCCCGCCCTCCGCCCTGCCACAACGATACAAAAAGCGGCTTTAGAATACAATGTATTGTTTATTACCATATTATTGATCATAACTCAATCATTGACACACAGTTCACAGCAATCCATTTCACAAGTGACTTTGTCAATCAGTTGGAGATTTATTATGAGGGCTTGTTTAAGAGCCCGTCAGTGAACACCTGCGTCAGACATGCTTGTGTAGCGTCTCGAGTGCGTTACCATTTTTAGGTCACTGTGTCAAATTAAATATAGTTTAATACTTAGAATACATCTTGAGGTCTCTTAGTTCGGATTTGCGCTCCATCAAGTGTTTTGAACGCAAAGAACGTAACGCATGTTTGTGTTGTTCTGCTGATTGTTGTTTTCTTCACTGTATAAACTGTGTGTTGCTCACACAGCTGAAATTTCACTTACTGCCTCCTGGAGTAAACAGGTGGTACTACAAGCTTGCATTTCTCAGGAAACTTCCTTATTACGGTCCGTGGGCATTGCGATTAATTGCGTTAATTTTGTTTAACACGTTTTTTTAATAAATTTAATCGCACTGAATTAACGCGTTAAATCGACAGCCCTAATAATAATGTTTCCATTATAAATTATATTATATGCATAACTGTTTACAATTTTATAATAATCAGACATTTTTTTCAGCATGCACTTGATTTGGCATGGACTTCTCAAGTTTGTGAAAAGTTTGTCACATGTCACATTTGCTTGTTTGATTAGTGACCTTGAAATTGTGCCACACCTTAAATATTTTAAAATGATTTGTTGTCATTTTGTTTTTTAAATATTAAAAATTTAAATATTAACTGAAAAAGCTGAGAAGCCACATGTGTCGCTTATTATTATTATTATTATTAATAGTGTATTTTTGGACTTTTGGACATTTGTTTTATGTGAATAAATAAAGATGCATTTCTGATTTCAACATTATTTGTACTTCAGGACTTTGTTGCACAAGAAACACTAGCTTCATACCATGTGACCACATTGGGTCTTCAGCCATTGAAAGTGTGTACAATTTAAAATGGTCCACATGGAGCCACGTTTGAGAGCCCCATATCTCTGGGGGTTTAATCATATAGAGCCTTACAAATGAAGACACAAAATGGAAAGGTTTTTCTGAACTAGGACCTATAAGGATATATAGATATCTTTAATACTTGGTGTCCTTGTAGGCACTCCTGTAACATAAAAAAGGTGTCCCCCTCCCCATTTTTTTAACTCACCATTGGCATATGATGCAACAAGTGGTGCTGAAGTCAGCTGAATTTAGTAATAGACCTCCATATCTCTGTGCAAAAATAATGTTATTTTTTGACCTATAGTTAATCTGTCAAATCAAAGGTGAAAAATTGTCATTTGACCCCTCTCTTCAAAATAATAGATTACTATGTATAAATGTATCCATTGCATTTAATATTTTGGCTTTCATCATCATTTATGTTTCTCTTTCTTCAGAAGTAGTGTTAAAAAAAAAATCAAATTTCAACTTTTGTTGATTTGACATTGAATATCCTGCAGATATTGAATTTTTACATTCTTTTACAGATAAAAAACAAAAAAAGAAAGGTTAGATTTTTTTTATATACTTAAGATAATACATGTAATTTTAAAGTGAAAGTTTGTAAAAAAATATTTTTTTTTTTTTTTAGATGTAAAGTATGACTTTTCTGTGTTATTAATGATAAAAATGTGTATCATGTTTAACAGGAGGGTACATTTACTTTTTATGGTAAACTTAAAATTTCGGTGTAAAACAATAGTCGGGCGTTCCCAGGAGTCTCTGCGTGACCAATCACATTTCATTCTATTTTATGGGAATATTTACATTTCTTCTTATTCTTCAGTTATGTGTATCGCGGTGTTCGGTGTCATATTTGATGTAGTTTAGTTCATGGTTACTGCATTATGGAATACAGGTTGTTACAGGAAGTGTCACTCTTAATGAACTTTAAGTCATCATGCAGACTTTTTTAGTTGCTACGGTGATTAACGATACATTTTAAAGTGAAAAGCACTGTGAAGTATACAGGCATCAAAATTACATCCGTAAAACCTGAATCATGGTCGTTGTATTTTTCACTCTGTGGCTGTTTATTGTATTTAATATCTAAAAGATTTTAATTATTGTAGACTGATAAAAAAATGAATACAGCTCTAAAATGTGTGACTGATTAAAATGTTGTTTTCCCCACAGAATAATTCAGCAGTTAGTTAATGGAATCATCGCTCCGACAGCTATGCCAAACATGGGAATTGGGCCATGGTGAGTTACTCATAAGATTATTTTCGTCTCTTCACGGCATTCCTCAGATTATGAGAAAGCACAGCTGATGACTGTATCTGTTCTGTTGCAGGGGAATGTTGCATTCAAACCCAATGGACTATGCATGGGGTGCTAATGGATTAGACGCCATCATAACACAGGTAGTACACACCACACGCTGTCTTTCTCCGGGTTGGGATGCTTTAAGCAGACACACATCAGTGCTGGAATGGTTTGCGGTTAGGATCTAAAAATAGCTGCTGTGGATAGTTCATATGTTAGTGTGGTTGTATGAAGCTCTGATGTTTTAAAGGTGCAATATGTAAACGTTTTCATGTAATATTCGCTGTGTGAATGGCTTGTAACGCAACTTAAAAAATGAGCCCTTCCCCGACTTCCTAGGTTGCCTTTTCATGCGAAGGGAGCGGGTCGCTTTTGCTGGGAAAATCCAAAGGAAGTGACATTTATGCGCGCTCCCGAAAGCCTTGCCTCAGTAATGGCTTCTCTTCCGCTATTCAACAGCGACAACAAAATGCAACATTAGGTAACGTTATCTTAGAGATGGAATCCAACAAATGTCCTCCCAGCACAACCCCGAATCCTACACAAACTCAAGAGTAAGCCAAAAAAAAAACATTTATCTACTGAATCCCGTCTGGCTAAGCGGGAATGTGATCGTGGTCGTGCGAAAACTAGAGTGAACATCGGCAGGGCATTTGATTCCTGGAGGGACCTTCGTTTGTTTTTGGCATTCTTCTTATTGGACAGGTAAACTTGCATAACTGCAAATCATGTGAAATGCTAACGCCGACATGGGTTATCGTATAAATGCATCAATGTATCATGCAAAGAAAGGTGATAACTTCAAACTACTGTCTTGCATAGTCAGACCTATATACAGACTTTGTGTTAGCCCTGTTCCAGCACTGGAGTGTCGACTATATAATATACAGTCTCAAAGTTTGAGGTAAAACAATCATAACTGTGCGATTGTTATTATGCTAACATCTGTCAGCATGATGTCGGTGAATCACATTCAGTCTCTTTGTACGTTACGTCATTGTTTTGGCCGATGCTCGCTCGCTCGTGTCCCTATAGAGTGTGTGCATGCAACAGGTAGCTGACTGCAGTTCACTTAACGGCCACAGGTGTCACTAATAACAAGGGTTTCTGAATCTTACATACTGCACCTTTAAAAAATGTTAATTATTTTAATTATGCTACCTCATCTGTCAGCATGATGCCGGTGAGTCACGTTCAGTCGCTTTGTACGTTACGTCATTGTTTTGGCCGATGCTCGCTCGTGTCCCTATAGAGTGTGTGCATGCAACAGGTAGCTGACTGCAGTTCACTTAATGGCCACAGGTGTCACTAATAACAAGGGTTTCTGAATCTTACATACTGCACCTTTAAAAAATGTTAATTATTTTAATTATGCTACCTCATCTGTCAGCATGATGCCGGTGAGTCACGTTCAGTCGCTTTGTACGTTACGTCATTGTTTTGGCTGATGCTCGCTCGCTCGTGTCCCTATAGAGTGTGTGCATGAGCGCGAGCAACAGGTAGCAGACTGCAGTTCACTTAACGGCCACAGGTGTCACTAATAACAAGGGTTTCTGAATCTTACATACTGCACCTTTAAGAAATGTTATAAAAGTAACAATATTACAGTTACAATACTAATAGTCCTGCCTCTAAAGTCAGATTAGATGAGTCACATTTGACGTGGTTGTAAAATAGCTTACACACACACACACACACACATATGTGGCCACATCAATACACCAGCCATAAACCATCTGCTTTGAGGACATTCAATCATTTGTTTGATGGAAAATTTCACTGATCATTATTACTTGTTTTCTCTGTTCCTGTAGTTATTAAATCAGTTTGAAAATACGGGTCCCCCTCCAGCAGACAAAGAGAAGATAAAGACTCTCCCCACAGTACAGATCACAGATGAGCACGTGGGTAAGAACACATAAGACCAAACAGATCTCTCGGAGTACTGCAGCATATCCTGACCTGCAGAATACATGTTTATGTATGCCTATAACATAAAAGATGGCAGTGTATGGTATAATAAACAAGTTTACAGTGCTAAACCCTATATGATACTATTTTAGTGCACTTTTGTAGATTGATTAGTACTCTTTTAATAGTTCAGTTAAATATACAACAGTTATTTCCATACATCGCATCTATTTTATGATCTTTAGCACATAATAGCACTCTTTCTTATGTGAGATTGCTTAACTGGCATCAGAAGGTGTAAGCCTTTTTTTTTTATTATTATCAGCCAGGTTGGAAAGTTATTTAACATTTATACATGGGGCCGCCACTATTATGAAATTTGGCTGATGAGTAATTGTCATACTTCTGAAGGTGTATGTGTGCTTAAAGGATTAGATCACCCAAAAATGAAAATTCTCTCATCATTTACTCTCTTATGCCATCCCAGATGTGAATGATTTACTTTCTTCTGCAAATAAAAACACAAACAAAGATTTTTAAAAGAATATCTCTACTCAAGTTACATACAATGCATATGGATGGTGGCCAGACCTTTTGAAGATCAAAAAATCACATAAATGCAGCATAAACGTAATCCATAAAACTCAACTTTCATTTTCACATTCTGAAAGTGAAAGTGCAAGTGGAGATTTATGGTAAAAAAATAATTACTTAAATATTGATGTTTCTCACCCACATCTATCATATCACTTCTGAAGTCATGGATTAAACCACTGGAGTTTTATGGGTTACTTTTATGCTGCCTTTTATGTGCTTTTTTGAGCTTCAAAGTTCTGGCCACCATTCACATGCATTGTATGGACCTACAGAGCTGAGATATTCTTCTAAAAATCTTCGTGAGGTATGAGGGTAAGTAAATGATGAGAGATTTAGCATTTTTGGGTGAACTATCCCTTAAATACACATTTAAAAGTTATTTTAAACTTTGAATCATATAATAAAATAAGCAACTATATTATAAAAGGCTTTAAAAACGTAATTAAATTTTGCACAGAGGTAGAATGACATGAAAAATAATATTAAAATATGTCAAAATTAAATATATCTCATTTTGGGCATCTGTAGTATCGGTCAACATTACATTTACACTGTTGTTTATGATAATAATGATATTTATTTTTATAATAAAAATAATTATACATATGTTTTTGCATATATATATATATACACACACACACACACACACACACACACACACACAGTGATTTTTTTTTTTCCACATATCCCAGCTAAGCTGGGGTCAGAGTGCAGGGTCAGCCATGATACGGCGCCCCTTGATAGGGTCAAGGGCCCATACAAGGGCCATATAGTGGTGTCTTCTGGTCAGTAACCCAGAGCCGCAACCGCTGAGCCACCACTGATGCCTGATATTACTTTATTACGTTTGTTGTTTCTTTTATTATCAAAAAAAGGTGGAAAAGTATAGATTTATAATATCTGCTATCATTATGTTTATTGGCCATAACCTGGCCCACACAATGTCAGCAGATTGCATCTAAAAACATAAAATAATAAGCGTCAATCTAAATCCGTTTCTATATTGATACATACATCGCTAACCCGGTTTGCACTCACCATCAATATTGTGCTCCTGCTTTTTGTAATACAGTGATGAACCATTATGAGTTTGATTGTGATATGTAACATGTTTGTTTGTCATTCAGGTGCCGGTCTGGAGTGTCCTGTTTGTAAAGAAGACTACAGCACAGGAGAGAACGTTAGACAGCTTCCCTGCAATCATCTCTTTCACAACGACTGTATAGTTCCCTGGCTCGAGCAGGTGCAACTTCTAGATTCTCTTTTATTTCATTCCTCCACTCTTAATCGTTTAACTCCGTTGCATTGGATGTGTGCAAACGTCTGACATCATTATTTTGTGCTTAATGAGTCATTCCAACAAGGTCCTGATCAATTTGTAGTTGTGACATTTTCATTAGTTAACATTGCAAATTGAATTCTGCGGACGCCTGAGAAGTGGCGCGCTTGGGTCAATCCTGTTATGCAGAACTTTTCAGACAAAATGAATATGTTTGTGTTGTATTGGGAAGTATACTTTCAGAAATATGCTTTGGTCAAGCTCGGGCACTTAAGCTTTTTTAATTATGTGTTTGTTTACACAATGGAAAGAACAATAACAAGAGGAAACCTGTTACTTAATTTTGCATCGTTACATTTATTTATATGTTTGTGTTAAAATCTCAGACTTTTGGATATAACTTAAGTCTACAGATGCAAATAACGTGTGTGTGTGTTTGTGTGTTTCTCCAATTCCCAGCATGACACGTGTCCAGTGTGCAGGAAGAGTTTGAGTGGGCAGAACACAGCCACGGATCCACCCGGCCTATCAGGGATGAATTTCTCCCCCTCGTCCTCCTCTTCGTCCTCCTCCAGCTCTCCAAACAATGAGAACGCCACCAACAACTCGTAAGACCTCAGCGCACATCCGGATCACATGAGCACAACATCATCTCAGCTCAATAGTGCTGGTCTGGCCAACAAACCACACCTTTACCTTCCACTGATAACGAGGCCGAGCGGCACTGAACTGAGAACGTGTGGAACCAGGGTTGCAGAAAACCTCTGAACCCGAACATCACTAACATGCATTTGACAAGCCCTGGAACGGCGGAAACAGAGGACAACCAAAACCCAGAAGAGCAAATACACTCTTATATTCCTTCTAACAGCATTTTGTTTCTTTTTTAAAAACTGTTGAACTCAAGAACGATCATTCCTCAAGAATTCAGCTGGCGGACGGCAGCGCCTGTCCGCGTGATGTGGTTTTAATCAGCAGAACGCACAGGAAAAGAGACGAAGAGGAGGTTGCGTGATGCGGATGACAGTGCCAGATACGAAGACTCGCGGAATTGAACTGCATTTTACAAGCAGACTTTGTGTCTCTCAGAAGAGGGGCGCATTAATAAAAGAACCTTTTCTTTTTATCATTTGATTTTTATTTGACATATAAAAGTGGCTAATGTGAACCTGCATATGAGCGAATTCACAAAACTTGTCAAGAACGGGTCAAATTTCACCCCAAAATCAAAAGGAAGGAATACAAATTTATATTCAGCTTGAAGAAAATGAAGGCAATTTTTAAGAACATTTAAGATTGATTTTTTTTTTATGACAATGTAGCACATTTACACAAATTTACAAATTCCATAACCGTAAATGAATCGTTAAAGGGATAGTTCGATATTTAAAAAGGGACGCCGTTAAAGGGATAGTTCACACAAATCTCTGTAATTCCTCACAATACAAGTGAATTGTTACCAGAACTTTGAAGCTCCAAAAAGCACATAAAGGTAGCATAAAAGTAATCGTATGGGTCCAGTTGTTAAAAACATATCTTCAGAAGCTAGGTAAGTGGGTGAGAAACAAATCAATTGTTCCCTTTTTACGTTCAATCTTCACTTTAACTTCTTTCTTCTAATTCTAACATCTTTTAATTTTTTTGTTTTTGCCGATTCGCGTTCTCCATGCATATCGCCACCAGGGCAGTTCAAAAGGACTTGCATATTGATCTGGTTCTCTGCCACACCTATCCTATCGCTTCTGAAGATATCGATTTAAACACTGGAGTCTTATGGATCACTTTTATGCAGCCTTTGTGTCCTTTTTAGCGCTTCAAATTTTTAGCATTTTATGGAGCTACAGAGCTGATATCTTTATATTTAGCAGAATGGAAGAAAGTCATACACCTGGGATGGCATGAGGGTGAGAAAATGAAAGAGTTGTCATTTTTGGGTGAACTATTTCTTTAATTTATGCTTAAATAAATACAATTGTATTACAGTTTTCTATTTCTACTGTTGTACAATATAAAGTACTGTATCACAGTAACGTATCGCCATTGAGAACAAAGGGAAACTTAAAAGCTAAATGCATTATGGTAATTCGATTTGTATTTGTGTTACAATTAAAAATGTGCTTAGTTGTCAAACAAAGCGCTCTAAATAGGCTTCATTTTCTTTATGCCAAAAATATTTTTTGTTGGGCTTGATTTTGGTGAAATATGACTTGGACCTGTTATATTTATTGAAAAACAAATAAAATTGCATCATTTTGTGTTAAGCCAACTAATCCAATAATATGTTACCGAGGAAAACACTGACTGTACTGTAGGTTTCTCTCCTCTATATTAATTTGCACAGTATTATTTTTTTTCATGAACAAACTGAAAAATGTGAATGTCTTTGGCGACATTTGATATGATTTTTTTTTTACATCTTGTGTCATCCTTGCAACTTTTGTCATAGAGGAAACCCTGCATGTTTGGACTTCTTTACAAACACCACACAATAACACAATCTCTCTCTTTCTTTTTTTAATCTCTCCCGTCCACACACATTCAGTCACTTTCAGTTCAAGGTGACTTATTTTAACTTATTTTAAGTTAAATGATTTGTTTTTGTAAATCATAATAAAATCAGATGAATGTACCCTGCTGATAATAAAGTGTTTTTTTTTCAAAACTGTCATTCACAGTTTGTCTTCACAGATCACAAACACATAATAATCGTTGGTTTAAGGGTTTGTTATTTGCTTCAGCAAATTGTTTTTATCAACGCACTGCAAATCACAATACTGACCTAGGATATCTGTTTGACCATGTAATAGTACTAGGTACTGAATAATTGTTATTTTATAAAGTGAGTAGTATGTGGCTTGTCACACGATTTCAACATGCCAATCTGTTATGTCTTAAGTGGCAGTGAATGTTTTCCAAAGGCCTTCTGTGACAACTGCCCCACCTTACAGTCCATCTTTGCTTATACAGTCTCCATCTCTGCTTATATAGTCCATCTCTGCTCATATAGTCTCTCTCTGCTTTTATATAGTCAGTCTCTGCTTATACAGTCCATCTCTATATTTAGTCTCTGTCTGCTTTTATATAGTCCGTCTCTGCGTATATAGTCCATCTCTGCTTATATAGTCTCCGTCTCTGCGTATATAGTCCATCTCTGCTCGTATAGTCTCCATCTCTGTTTATATAGTCCATCTCTGCTTATATAGTCTCCGTCTCTGTTTATATAGTCCATCTCTGCTCGTATAGTCTCCGTCTCTGTTTATATAGTCTCCATCTCTGCGTATATAGTCCATCTCTGCTTATATAGTCACTCTCTGCTCATATAGTCTCCATCTCTGCTTAGTCCATCTCTGCTTATATAGTCTCTGTCTGCTTTTATATAGTCCATCTCTGCTTGTATAGTCTCCGTCTCTGTTTATATAGTCTCCATCTCTGCGTATATAGTCCATCTCTGCTTATATAGTCACTCTCTGCTCATATAGTCTCCATCTCTGCTTATATAGTCTCTGTCTGCTTTTATATAGTCCATCTCTGCGTATATAGTCCATCTCACCTCGTATAGTCTCTGTTTATATAGTCCATCTCTGCTTGTATAGTCTCCATCTCTGCGTATATAGTCACTCTCTGCTCATATAGTCTCCGTCTCTGTTTATATAGTCCATCTCTGCTTGTATAGTCTCCGTCTCTGTTTATATAGTCCATCTCTGCTTATATAGTCACTCTCTGCTCATATAGTCTCCATCTCTGCTTATATAGTCTCCATCTCTGCGTATATAGTCGATCTCTGCTCGTATAGTCTCCGTCTCTGTTTATATAGTCTCCATCTCTGCGTATATAGTCCATCTCTGCTCGTATAGTCTCCGTTGCTGTTTATATAGTCCATCTCTGCTTGTATAGTCTCCGTCTCTGTTTATATAGTCTCCATCTCTGCGTATATAGTCCATCTCTGCTCGTATAGTCTCAGTCTCTGCTTATATAGTCCATCTCTGCTTATAGTCAGCGTCTCTGCTTATATAGTCTATCACTGATTATATAGTCCATCTCTGCTCATATAGTCTCCGTCTCTGCTTATATAGTCCATCTCTGCTTGTATAGTCTCCGTCTCTGTTTATATAGTCTCCATCTCTGCGTATATAGTCCATCTCTGCTCGTATAGTCTCAGTCTCTGCTTATATAGTCCATCTCTGCTTATATAGTCTATCACTGATTATATAGTCTCGGTCTCTGCTTATATAGTCTCGGTCTCTGCTTATATAGTCCATCTCTGCTCATATATAGTCCATCTCTGCTCATATAGTCCATCTCTGCTCATATAGTCCATCTCTGCTTATATAGTCTCTGTCTCTGCTTATATAGTCTCGGTCTCTGCTTATATAGTCCATCTCTGCTCATATATAGTCCATCTCTGCTCATATAGTCTCTGTCTGCTTTTATATAGTCCATCTCTGCTTATATAGTCTCGGTCTCTGCTTATATAGTCTCGGTCTCTGCTTATATAGTCCATCTCTGCTTATATAGTCTCCGTCTCTGCTTATATATTCTCTGTCTCTGCTTATATAGTCCATCTCTGCTTATATAATCTCCATCTCTACGTATATAGTCTCCGTCTCTGCTTATATAATCTCCATCTCTACGTATATAGTCTCCGTCTCTGCTTATATAGTCCGTCTCTGCGTATATAGTGTCCGTCTCTGCGTATAGTCCATCTCTGCTTATATAGTCTCTGTCTGCTTTTATATAGTCCATCTCTGCTCTTATAGTCCATCTCTGCTCTTTTCAATTAAGATTTGTATTGATTCATAAACTTAACACAAAGAAAAAAACAAAGTGTATATATAATGAATCAACCACATTTAACATTAAACCCCCACAACAACTCCTCCCAATCACCCATTCCACCCTGACCCCCTCACAGACACCCCTGTGGTCAATAAAATAAAGAAGTATAATTAAAACTAAATTACTCTCTCCACTGCCCCTCCTCGAGAGTCCTCCAAAAACATTAAATATTTGCCCCATTTCCTATCAAAAAAATTCCTAATTCCTGTTCGACCCCTCCTCGAAAGCAACCACCCCCCTATCACCGAACACAACTCCGGGAACGAGGGCACTCCATCCGTCTTCCATTCCCTTAAAATAACCTGCCTACCAATCATCACACTGCTCAAAACCCAATTTTTGTTGTAATTATCCTCCAAATTTATGACCGCCCCATCTCCCAAAATACAGAGTATGGGGCAGAACGTAATTTGAGAGCTCAACACATCACACACAAAACTTTGTACCTTCAACCAAAATTCGTATATATCTTACCACACCCCAGAAACATGGGTCGTGTCTACATCTTCTGATTGGCATCACCAGCAGATGCGTGTGCCTTTAAGACCAAGCCTATACAATTTAGAGGGTGCCCAATAAACCTATGTAAAACCTTAAATTGCTTCTCTAGATGCAGATTATGCTTTTTAGAATCCTAGTCCACACTCCCTCTCCAATACAGAGTTTAAATGTTTCTCCGATAATCTCTTGAGAGAAGTTAAAGCATGGAGTAATACACTGATGCCTCATGAACATTTCCAAAAGCAGTAATCACCACTCCCAGAGTATCTGCTGCTTTAAGAGGGTGTGTGCTACTCCCAAAAACAGTGCAGAGCAGGTGGCGTATCTGTAAATACCTAAAGAACTGAGATCTGGGAATCCCAAAATCTCAAAGATAAAGGTCATTTTAGATCATCTTTTATCTTTCTGTTGGTGATGATTGGCTGAATATTTGCCATTCTGACTATTTTTCAATCTGTTTTAACAGTAGTTGCTTGTTATCTTCTGTGTGTTTTGGGTTTTTGTTGCCATTTTAAAACATTTGAGATCATTTTAGCCGAGCATCCTGTAATTTGCTGCACTTCTTAATACGTTTTCCCCTCTCCAATCAACTTTTGAATCAAATTACGTTGTTCCTCCAAACAATGTTTGGAACGGCCCATTTTACTTAGCAATTCAGAAGGAAATATATTTTATAACAATGTGTGAAACATTTGCTTCCCTTCTTCCTAAATAAAGGACAATTATTGACACCTGTTTTTTTTTTCACTGAATGAATGAATTACATAATGGAAAATAATCTATAAAACAAACTCCAGACAATAGGCAGAATAAACACAAAGAACTTGTAGATTCATTCACAAAACTGTATTGAAGGTGTGTTCCTCCACAAAACAAACTCCAACCACTAGCGGAGCAAGAACAAAAAATCCCTTCAGTTTCCTCGGACAGTCAAATAAATGATCAGTGAGCTGGAGATAACTTGAACTCCAAGTCAACAGTCAAGTGTATGTACAGCGAGACAAGCTCACTTGGGGGCCACGTAAGAAACACCAAATGGCATACTCACTCCACTCACTCATATCCATTGTCTATATGAAAGCCACCATGAGATCTTTATCAGATGTCTGATAAATATAGTCCATCTCTGTTTATATAATCTCTGTCTGTTTATATAGTCCATCTCTGTTTATATAATCTCTGTCTGTTTATATAGTCCATCTCTGTTTATACAATCTCTGTCTGTTTATATATTCCATCTCTGTTTATATAGTCCATCTCTGCTTATATAATTTCTGTGTGTTTATATAGTCCATCTCTGTTTATGTAATCTCTGTCTGTTTATATAGTCCATCTCTGTTTATATAATCTCTGTCTGTTTGTATAGTCCATCTCTGTTTATATAATCTCTGTCTGTTTATATAGTCCATCTCTGTTTATATAATCTCTGTCTGCTTATATACTCCATCTCTGTTTATATAATCTCTGTCTGCTTATATAGTCCATCTCTGTTTATATAATCTCTGTCTGTTTACATAGTCCATCTCTGTTTTATATAATCTCTGTCTGTTTATATAGTCCATCTCTGTTTATATAGTCCATATCTGTTTATATAATCTCTGTCTGTTTATATAGTCCATCTCTGTTTATATAATCTCTGTCTGTTTATATAGTCCATCTCTGTTTATGTAATCTCTGTCTGTTTATATAGTCCATCTCTGTTTATGTAATCTCTGTCTGTTTATATAGTCCATCTCTGTTTATATAATCTCTGTCTGTTTATATAGTCCATCTCTGTTTATGTAATCTCTGTCTGTTTATATAGTCCATCTCTGTTTATGTAATCTCTGTCTGTTTATATAGTCCATCTCTGTTTATATAATCTCTGTATGTTTATATAGTCCATCTCTGTTTATATAATCTCTGTATGTTTATATAGTCCATCTCTGTTTATATAATCTCTGTCTGTTTATATAGTCCATCTCTGTTTATATAATCTCTGTCTGTTTATATAGTCCATCTCTGTTTATATAATCTCTGTCTGTTTATATAGTCCATCTCTGTTTATATAGTCCATCTCTGCTTATATAATCTCTGTGTGTTTATATAGTCCATCTCTGTTTATGTAATCTCTGTCTGTTTATATAGTCCATCCCTGTTTATATAATCTCTGTCTGTTTATATAGTCCATCTCTGTTTATATAATCTCTGTATGTTTATATAGTCCATCTCTGTTTATATAATCTCTGTCTGTTTATATAGTCCATCTCTGTTTATATAATCTCTGTCTGTTTATATAGTCCATCTCTGTTTATATAATCTCTGTCTGTTTATATATTCCATCTCTGTTTATATAGTCCATCTCTGCTTATATAATCTCTGTGTGTTTATATAGTCCATCTCTGTTTATGTAATCTCTGTCTGTTTATATAGTCCATCTCTGTTTATATAATCTCTGTCTGTTTGTATAGTCCATCTCTGTTTATATAATCTCTGTCTGTTTATATAGTCCATCTCTGTTTATATAATCTCTGTCTGTTTATATAGTCCATATCTGTTTATATAATCTCTGTCTGTTTATATAGTCCATCTCTGTTTATATAATCTCTGTCTGTTTATATAGTCCATCTCTGTTTATATAATCTCTGTCTGCTTATATAGTCCATCTCTGCTTATATAATCTCTGTCTGTTTATATAGTCCATCTCTGTTTATATAATCTCTGTCTGTTTATATAGTCCATCTCTGTTTATATAATCTCTGTCTGTTTATATAGTCCATCTCTGTTTATATAATCTCTGTCTGTTTATATAGTCCATCTCTGTTTATATAATCTCTGTCTGTTTATATAATCTCTGTCTGTTTATATAGTCCATCTCTGTCTGTTTATATAGTCCATCTCTTTTTATATAATCTCTGTATGTTTATATAGTCCATCTCTGTTTATATAATCTTTGTATGTTTATATAATCTCTGTCTGTTTATATAATCTCTGTCTGTTTATATAGTCCATCTCTTTTTATATAATCTCTGTATGTTTATATAGTCCATCTCTGTTTATATAATCTCTGTATGTTTATATAGACCATCTCTGTTTATATAATCTCTGTATGTTTATATAGTCCATCTCTGCTTATATAGTCTCCATCTTCTTAAATAGTCCATCTCCTAATACCCTAATAATCCCCATCATTCAAATGGCTGTATCACTCTACTCTCCACCAACAAATGGTCTGTGGTGAACATGGTGTCGCACTATGGCTACCGTCGCATCATCCACTGTACAACACTCATGTCAAAACAACATAGATATTTAGGAAGTAGGTCTTCATGTCATATTTATAACAAAGACTCAATAACATGAATATGCATGATTTGTTTTTCCATCAACATGGTAGCCAATATGAATAATAAAGAATAACCACTGTCTTACTGTGGCAGCGGGGCGTGGTCAAGATGGACTCCTCAGCCAGGAGGCTGCGTCAGCCCCAGCCGCGACCCCGGACACCCACGCTACGCTGCCCCCGCCCATGTTACAGAAGATGGGGGTGGCAGATGATCCTGAGGCCTTCCTCGACCTGTTTGAGAGGACGGCTGAAATCTGGGGCTGGCCGCCCGAACAGTGGGCAGCCCGTCTTATTCCTCTCCTGTCCGGGGAAGCACAGCTCGCGGCACAACAACTGCCAGCGACGAACCTCCTGGCTTACTCTGACCTGAAGAGGGCCATTCTGCAGCGGGTTGGTCGGAGCCCGGAAGAGAATCGCCAGCTCTTCCGGAGCATGAAGCTGGAGAAGTCCGACCGCCCGTTTGCGTTTGTTCAACGGCTCCGGGACGCTTGTTGGCGGGGGACCGCGACGTCGAGGGAGTCATCGATCAGGTGGTACTGGAGCAATTTACGCAAAGACTGCCCAGGAGAACGGCGGAATGGGTCCAGTGCCACCGCCCGGCGTCGCTGGAGGCAGCTGTTCAGCTCGCGGAGGACCACCTGGCGGCGATACCGAGGGCAGATGAGTCCTCCCCCTCTCTCTCTCTCTCTCCCCTTCCCCTGTGTCTTCCCCTGCTTCTTCCCCCCCTGTTCCCTCTCGCTCTGCTCTCTCCCCAGGGCCCGTTCCTGCCCCCCGCAGGCGTGGAGGATACATCAGGCCAACTTCCCGGCCGTGGGAGAACCCGCCTAACCCTTCCCCGTCCTTCAGCCGCTCTCCTCCTCAGGTGGTGGCGCCCGCCAGCACGGGTGCGGCCGTGGCGCCTGGGCCGGTCTGTTGGAGGTGCGGAGACCGGACCACTTCGGGATCAGTGTCGCTGATGGAGGTGGGGGCGGTGGTGCTGGTCTCCGATGTCCCGCAGGCTGCCCCGGTCGGGCTGGAGCGTGCGGGTCCCGGTAAGGATCCAGGGGGTACATACCAAGCATTGATGGATACCGGCTGTAATCAGACCACCATCCACCAACGCTTGGTTCAACCCGAGGCTTTGGGCACAGCTAAGCGGGTGAGGGTGAGGTGTGTGCATGGGGATATTCACAAGTACCCCATGGTGACTTTAGCAATCAAATTCGGGGAGAAAAACATAGTGTGGAGGCAGCGGTTAGTTCCGCCTCACCCATCCGCTAATCTTGGGTACTGATTGGCCGAATTTTAGAAATGTATTAGAGGGAGTTTGTGCGGATGGGTCCTGCATGAAAGTGAAGAGGTGTGTGATGTGCGATGCTTTGGCAGGGAGGCGGGCAGGGGCCGTCCTCGGCTGCTCAGTGGCGAGGGAAGGGCGAGGGGTCACCCCTCCTCTCAGGGAGTTCCCTGAGGGGACTTCCCCTTGGAGCAGTCGTGGGATGAAACCCTTAAGCACGCTTTTGACCAAGTGAGAGTAATCGATGGTCAACAACTCCGGCCGGTGTCAGCCATTTCATATCCGTATTTTTCAGTTATTAAAGATCGGTTATATAGAGTGGCGCAGGGCAGCTCAAACAAAGGAGGAGGTGACACAATTGTTGATTCCACAGAGCCGCCAGGAAATGGTTTTCCAGGCGGCTCACTATAATCCTATGGCGGTCACCTAGGGGAGCGGAAAACACTTTTCCGTCTAATAGCCCGTTTCTATTGGCGGGCATTGGCGGCGGCGTCCGCAGGTGGTGTCGCGGCGTGCGCGAATGTCAGCTGGTAAACCCACCGGCCACCCCAAAAGCGCCTTTGCGCCCCTTCCATTGATCGAGGTTCCCTTCGAGAGAATTGGAATGGACCTCGTCGGGCCATTAGAACGGGCGTCACGCGGACATCGCTTTGTGTTAGTCCTGGTGGATTACGCAACGCGGTATCCGGAGGCAGTGCCTCTGAGCAACATCTCAGCACGCAGTGTTGCGGGGCACTCTTCAAGATAATCTCCGGGTGGGGGTTCGAAAGAAATCCTCACCGACCAAGGCACTACGTTTATGTCCACGAACACTTTGCGAACTTTACGAATTATTGGGCGTTAAGTCGATTCGCACTAGCGTGTACCATCCTCAGGCGGATGGGCTGGTGGAACGATTTAATAAAACACTCAAAAATATGATTCAGTAAATTCGGTGCCGAAGACGCTAGGAATTGGGATAAGTGGCTGGACCCCTGTTATTCAGCAGTGCGAGAGGTTCCGCAAGCCTCCACGGGATTTTCCCCATTTGAGCTGCTGTACGGACGGCGCCACGCGGGGTCCTCGGCGTCATCCGTGAAACTTGGGAGGAGGGACCTTCTAATGCCAAAAATTAAATTCAATACGTTCTTGATCTTCGAGCAAAACTCCACACACTGGGGCAATTAACACAGGAGAATTTGCTCCAGGCTCAAGAACGCCAGCGCCGGCTGTATGACAGGGGTGCTCAGCTACGAGGATTTGCACGGGAGATAAAGTGCTTGTATTACTCCCAACATCGAGCTCAAAATTACTCGCCAAGTGGCAAGGACCCTTTGAGGTCACCACGACCAGTAGGGGACCTCGATTATGAAGTTAAGCGTGCCGATAGAGGGGCAGCGTCAAATATATCACCTCAACCTCCTGAAATTGTGGAGGGAAGAGGCGGCCTCTGTGGCGTTGGCAGCGGTAGTTCGGAGAGGGCGGAGCTCGGACCGGAGGTAAACAAAGCCTGCGATCCTAACACCCGGTTCCTTGTGGAGACCACCTCTCACCACGCCAACTCGCAGAGGTTTCCGAACTACAAAAGGAGTTTGCAGGCGTGTTCTCTCCTCTACCGGGCCGTACAGACATCATACAACACCACATCGAGACCGAGCGGGCGTGAGTGGTGCGTTGCGCCCTTATCAGCTTGCCCGAACATAAAAAGAAAATAGTTCGGGAAGAATTGGGCGCGATGCTGGACATGGGAGTAATAGAAGAATCTCACAGCGATTGGTCCAGCCCGGTGCGTCCTTGTTCCCAAGAGCGACGGGTCTATGCGTTTCTGTGTGGATTATAGAAAAGTCAATCGCGGTGTCTAAATTTCATGCGTACCCAATGCCCCGTGTTGATGAACTGCTTTCGATCGGTTAGGTTCTGCTCGGTTTTATTCGACCTTGGATCTAACGAAGGGTTATTGGCAGATCCCTTGACACCAATATCCCGTGAAAAGCGGCCTTCACCACGCCGTTCGGATTACACCAATTCGTGGCGCTTCCTTTCGGTTTGTTCGGGCACCAGCCACGTTTCAGCGCCTCATGGATAGGATCCTCAGACCGCATACTGCTTACGCCGCTGCTTATCTAGATGATATCATCATTTATAGCAATGATTGGCAGCGGCACTTGCAACATCTGAGGGCCGTCCTGAGATCGCTGCTGCGGCGAGGGCTCACGGCAAACCCGAAAAAGTCTTGCGGTTGGGCGTGTGGAGGTACGGTATCTGGGGTTCCACTTGGGTCATGGCCAGGTGCAACCCCAAATTGACAAGACACGGCGATTGCGACTTGCCCTAGACCCAAGACCAAAAAGGGGGTGAGGCAGTTCCTGGGGCTGGCTGGCTATTACAGGCGGTTTGTACCTAATTATTCGGATGTCACCAGCCCGCTGACTGACCTTACTAAAAGGGGGCTCCAGATCCGGTCCAGTGGTCAGAGCAGTGCCAACAGGCGTTTACAGAGATTAAAGCTGCACTTTGTGGGGGCGGCTTTTGCATGCACCTGACTTCTCTCTCCCTTTTGTTTTGCAGGCGGGCGCTTCAGACAGAGGGTTGGGCGCCGTGCTCTCGCAGTTGGTGGAGGAGAGAGCGCCCGGTGCTGTACATTAGCGGAAGCTCTCCTTGAGGGAGACTAAGTACAGCACCGTAGAGAAGGAGTGTTTGGCCATCAAGTGGGCGGTCCTCACCCTCCGATACTACCTGCTGGGGCGGGCCTTCACCCTCTGCTCGGATCACGCCCCACTGCAGTGGCTCCACCGCATGAAAGATACTAACGCCCGGATCACCCGTTGGTATCTGGCCCTCCAGCCTTTTAAGTTCAAGGTGGGCCACAGACCGGGGGTGCAGATGGCTGCCGCTGACTTCCTCTCCAGAAATGGGGGGGGAGTGGTAGGCAGGCTGGATGACGCCCCGGCTTGAGTCGGGCGGCGGGGTTATGTGGCAGCGGGGGCGTGGTCAAGCGCCCGTCCAGGAGAGAAAAGCGGTAAGGGCGCTCACACCTGAGCTAAATGATGACTAACACCTGTGTCTGATTGCAGTAACATGAGGAGAGCGGCATAAAAAGGGCAGGAGCGACGGAGCATGGGGAGGGAAGAAAAGACTGTCTCTGCATACTTGTAGAAAGAAGTTGAAAAAAGATTAAAAAGACTTACCCCTTAAGTTGACGCTGGTTTCCTTGTCCCATCCTTGAACTGTTTTACACTTACCTAAAGCAGCCAGTTCAACATTCGAACCTGCATCATATATGTCATCATATGCTGAACCCATCAACAATGTCAGAGTCAACTTAAGATGTTTTTCAAAAGTTCCTCACATGTTCAAGGACTGTGTCTGAAAGTAAAAGAATATTTTCACTTAAGTCATCTCAGTGCACGCTTATTTTGAGTTGATCCACGGTGTGTACAGACGCCACTGGTCGCATACAACTTCAAAGGCACATGTTGATACAACTTGAATGGAATCATTTTTAAAGCTACCAAAATGTCATAAAATGGTTTGTTTCAGACTATATAAATATAACTATTCATTTCATATTCATTCATTCATTCATCTCTTCTTATAGTCTCTTTCTGCTTTTATAGAGTCTGTCTCTACTCATAATGTCTCTGTCTGCTTATATTGTCTGTCTGCTAATATAGTGCATCTCTGTTTATATAGTCTGTTGGCTTTATACAGATTATCTCAGCTTTATATTGTCTATCTCTGCTGAATATAGACTATATCAGCTTAAATAGTTTATCTGCTGAATATAGACTATATCAGCTTAAATAGTTTATCTGCTGATATAGTCTACCTCTGCTTTATATTTTCCATCTCTGCTTATAAAGCTTATTTCTGCTTATTTAGTCCAAATCTGTTGAGTCGTCGTATAAACACTTCTCTGACTCTTTAGATCTCCTGAGTCTGGGTAGCTTCCAAGATCAATCCGAAACCACTTTCTTGGAACTTTGCATTTTATGCAAATTAACCCCAAAGCATCATACTTACATGTGTCATACCAGGAAGTGAGTGCCGGCATTCTGATCTGCAGAGAGAGAGAGAGAATCAGTACTGCTCAGGTTAACCACTTCCCAAGTGGGAGGCAGACTGTGTGGTAGGGAGCATGGCGACCCTAGTGACCTTCAGAGGATAAACCGCTGCATCACTGAAGGGACGCGTCCCGCATCTCCACTGGGCTCAGACAACCTTCCAATGTCATTGCTCCGAACAGCTTTCTCAAGGTACGTCTCACTCTGCACTGTACTGGTTGTGCTTGATTACACATCAGCATTAGAGATAATGAGGGAAGATCTTCAGTCAAGATAGACCCAGCTTTTTAGGGGAATGACATCTGAAAGGCAGCAGGAATTCTGTGATCCAGCGTTCCAACATGAGGGAAATCTTCTAGGTCAGAATAAATGATACATAAAGCGGTAGATGACTTGCTTTTTGTAGATGAGGTTATTAAAATGCTTTAAGTTTATGGGAAAGGTCAAGAAGAGATGCAGTTCTGCAGCTATATGGGTTTATGGTTCAAACAAATGCGCTTTCTATGGTGTTTTATGTTAATGTCATGATCATACAGTACCTGTTATTTGAGAATGGGCTGTGTGGACAACATTGAAAATATAGAGTTTTATTGATTTAAGCTGGAAATGAACAAAGTTTAGGATTTTTTAATATTTCAAACACAGAAAAGTTACAATGCAAAACAACAACAACAACTGCTACATGTATTTAAGATTCCGCATTATCCGAACTATTTCTAGTTCACTAATTAACCCTTACCTCGGGTCTTTAGTGACCCTGTACCTCATTCATTTTTTGGAGTTATGCAGACACTTCTTTAGTATTCCTCAACCTTTCTCTTATGACACACAATAAATAATAAAAAATGCCAAAATTGCAACAACAACAACAACAACAACAAAAATGTAATTGCTCAAGTACCAAAAGTGTTTAGGGTCATTAGTGACCCAAGAGATGTAATAGTGTTTTTATGATTATCTCACGTCTATTTAAGTTTACTATATATATTTCTTTGTTTATGAAAAGACAAATAAATACATCACGTCGATTTCCGGTGCAACAATGTGGAATTATCAGTATCCCCAATGCGTGTATGCATACATTTTACCCATGCAATTGTTTTACTCAAGGTGGTTCTGTTGCAGTGATTGACTTGATTTACATTTGTCATTGTTATCTGATGAAGAAGCAACGTGGACGTAAACTACAGCACGTGTAACACATCAACAGTATGATATGAGTATTGCCATTTGAGTTTACTATACTGTAACTACTCATCTAATTAGACTCAATTACAGAAAAGACATTTTTACATTTACATTTATGCATTTGGCAGACGCTTTTATCCAAAGCGACTTACAGTGCACTTATTACAGGGACAATCCCCCCGGAACAACCTGGAGTTAAGTGCCTTGCTCAAGGACACAATGGTGGTGGCTGTGGGGATCGAACCAGAAACCTTCTGATTACCAGATTACCAGTTATGTGCTTAGACCACTACACCACCACTATAGCTCAGTATGTGTTTGACAGCCAATTGCGTCTCATGAAATTTCAGTTTGAAATGAAAGAATCTTGTTCTGTATTGGTCCTAATTTGTTGCATCATCTCTTTGATATATTAAAAATAAAACATCAAAATATACCCGATTATACTCCATTCTAATATGTTTTAATTGTCTTGGAAATGCTTTGAAAATGTGGCACTATCTGGGCAGTTTATAGATCCTTTTGTGTTAGATAAGAAGTAGTGGTGGTGGCGGCGTAGTGGGCTAAACAACATAACTGTTAATCAGAAGGTTGCTGGTTCGATCCCCGCGACCACCACCATTGTGTCCTTGAGCAAGGCACTTAACTCCAGGTTGCTCCGGGGGGATTGTCCCTGTAATAAGTGCACTGTAAGTCACTTTGGATAAAAGCATCTGCCAAATGCATACATGTAAATGTAGATATACAGTATGTGTCGTGTCTCTAAAGACCTGAGTATGTAATTATATTTGGCAAAATACCCATGCATTTACGCAAATGTGTGACATTGAGCATGTTAACCCCTTTATGCAAAATATTTCCTTGCTTTCATTGAAGCACTAAAGATGCTCATCGGAACATTCTCAATTCATGCTGGATAACATGATCTTCAGGTTTTGTTCGGTTTTTCATCTTTACACTCAAACTTTTATAATGATTACACAGTCAGTAATTAAACGTTTTATATTCTGTGAGTGAGAGTCCCCCAGCCACTGGCATAAAACCTGTACCAAGTCAAATATCCGGATCATGGATGGAGGAAGAAGAAGATGATGAGGAAGAAGAAACGTGTTGAAAATAATGCATTGAAAATGTTGAAAACAGTTAGAAAATAATGCAAAAGGAAAGTGTTTCCACTGTGGTCTCAGACTTTTTGACCCCACTGTATTTTATGAATGCACTTTATAAGAGGAAGGATGTTTATGACATCAAAGACACTTGATACTATGCTTGATGTAAACAAAAAAAGCACGAGGTCCAATGAAGACAGACAGGGGTGGAAAGGTCATTTTGTTCTCAAAAGCAGAGTTTATTTGTTTCTTATGGTTTCTGAGGGCGTTCAACAGGTCTTTAGAGATGAGTGACCCCAGAGGTTGTCCAAAACGCTTGATAATGAGTTGCTGTACTTTAGTCTGCGCGCCAGTAGGGGGCGGCACACTGCAGTCTGATTGGACTTCTGAAACGGTCACCCTCTGCCAGCTCAATGACATCATTATGCCATGACGGCATCTGCCTTTTTAGAAAATGAACAGAAAAATGCGAGGTTGCTTATGTGACACCAGTATGTATGCCCACTAAATACTGAAGTCATTTGTTTTGTACCTGGTGGCATTTTTTATTCATTTATTGATCATAAGCTAGCACATTTATATCTTGAGTCAATAAACAAAATGGGTGCCTTTTGTTTACATCATTAACCAATTGTGGACTTTCTAGGACTATTCCAGGTTCAATCTGCAGCATTTGTGGTATAATGTTGGTTTCCACAAAAATTCCTTTCGACTCGTCACTTCTTTTCTTAAAAACAAAACAAAAAAAGCAAAAATGGAGGTTACAGTGAGACACTTACAATAGAAGTCAATGGGATAACATATGGAGGGTTTAAAGACAGAAATGTGAAGTTTATAATTTTATAAAAGCACTTACATTAATTCTTCTATTAAAACAAGTGTAATATTTGAGCAGTAAAGTGGTTTAAATTGTAATTTTTGTAGGATTACAGCCTGGTTTGTTGCATTACGTCATCATGGCAACAAAGTTGTCAAATTGGCTCTAACTTTACTCAGAAAAGGTCATAGGCTAAGCGATTTTATCACACTCAAATCATGTTTACACACATATTGTTTATGTCTTGTGGCTTTACTTTTGAAACAGTGAGTATTTAATGGATTGGCCCCATTCACTTCCATTGTAAGTGTCTTACTGGAACATATCTTAAAGAAAAGGAGGGATGAGTCGAAATGTCAACTTTGGCCCACATATACTGTTGATTAAACTTAACTTGTGTTGAACACAGAATATTCCTTTAACAATGAATAGAAAACAACTTTTACTGCTATGTCACAATGCATTTTTAAGGGGACATCCAATCTATTTTTACCAATATATTTAATTATTTTTCCTTTTTTTTGGGCCTGGCCCTATAGCCTTGTATTTCCAACGTCAACTGATTAAGGTTAGTAAAATATCTTAAATTGTCAACCCTGTTACTTTTACAGTTACAGTTTTAAATAGTGTTTTAATTTCGCTTGAAATGGCACAAGGCAAATAATTAACACTTAAAGCCATTATTTAAACTCTTACAAAAATGACTAGCACTCATAGACTGAACCAGTAAATAGTTAATAAACAGAGATGTTTCGTTTTGTTTGCAAAAAAGTCACGTAGGTCTCTCTCTCTCTCTCTCTCTCTCTCTCTCTCTCTCTCTCTCTCTCTCTCTCTCTCTCTCTCTCTCTCCCTCTCTCCCTCTCACCATCACCGCTGCTATCACTGATTGGTTTCCCGCAAAGATAATTCCAGGCCAAAGCTGATACAGTGAATGACATGGACCGGAATGAGGATGTTGCCATGACAAAGAATGCTGCCCACAGCAGCAGCACACCTGTGCGCAACTGCACCTCCAAGAGTTGCCTGGAGTCCCACTCCGATGCCGCCGGGCCGGACTTGAAACCCAATCACGTCGCCATGGATGAGGCGGATGGTGGGGAGGAAGAGTCCAAGTTTCAACATCCTCGTCTGAGGAGAGTCGGGGGTGGGAGTTGCATTCAGAATAAACACTGCGCGCCAGGAGGGGGAGCCGCGTCACGGAGGAGCTCCGCGCACCACGAGCAGTCCACTTCCACAGATGCGCGCCCGGGTGCTGATGCTGCTGCGGCGGGTCGAAGCGGAGGAGGAGGTCGAGCGTCTACCGTAGAGGTGGAGACTTGTAATGTTGCAGGTGTCGGTGACGGCAACACCTCGGCACCGCTTTCCAGCATGAAATGCAACAAAAACGGGGAATGCAGGCGTGACTCCGGCACGGGGAGTCTCCGGTCCATCATGTCCAAGACGGACGGGAGTAAACGGGCTGCTTGCAATTCAACGTCCAGCATGGACGGAATCGGAGCCCTAACTCAGGGGCAGGACGCGTCAAACCCCAGTGCGACCCCCATGTCCACCGGTGTTCCGGAGAAGAAGGACTCGAAAGTGTCCTTTTCCAACGCGCCGAGTCGGAAAGCTTCTTCCTCCATCCACGGCACCCAGCAGCCCAGGAACTCGTTGACATTTATCAAATCCGAGGATGCTTCCCAGATCGGGGCCGAGGATAGTGAGACCCGGGACAGCCAGGCGAGCTTCATGCAGCGGCAGTTCAGCAGCATGCTTCAGCCCGGGGTCAATAAATTCTCCTTACGCATGTACGGGAGTCAGAAAGCGGTGGAGAAGGAGCAAGAACGGGTGAAATCGGCGGGCAACTGGATCATTCACCCCTACAGTGACTTCAGGTAAGAGCTAAAGGGTGCATGCAAGTTTTTGCATAAAGTTTTGCGATTTTGCATGAGAATATTTCATCACTTATGTCCAAAAGTGCTCCTTTAGGATGCATGAGAAAGGCAGTACGAACATTTACAGCACTTTGGAGGCCCCAAAGTCTGAAGACAGAATTTTGGTTAATCTAAACCTGAAAATAAGCAAAGGGTTAGGATTATGTGACATTGTAACATGATATGAATAAGACATATTTAAGATTCTGCACTATTTGTGGTACTGAACATGTTAAAGGATTTGCACAGATGGTCAGATATTCTTGCTTCCATTGATGCTGGATAACATTGATCAGCAGGTTTTGCTCAAACTTGTGGAGTCCAAACCAGCTCGATTGCATGCTGTCATTAATGCAAATAAAGACATACCAAATACGAAGATATTCTCAAATGCATGCAAATGTTTCAATGCAACGTTCCACTCAAATGGTCAATTTGATAATATAATATTTAATTAAAAACTTGAATTAAATCAGTAAAATGCTAAATGGACACATTTTCATTAACTCCCAATATGACATATTTATTTTTACTAGAGGTACAGAAAAGGTCCCCTTGAGGGGTGTTATACATTTCACAGTACCTTTATTTCTGAGAGAGACTTTTGGGCCCCAAAGACAATTTTGTCCAACAAATAAAGACACAATCATCATATGCTCACACAAGAGAATGCATTTAGGGATGTTATAGTATAATGTACACTGACCAGGCAATATATCTTCTAAAAACAGAATGCAGCAAAATTGTGCCTCATATCATACAGATTGTGGCACATAAGCAATTTTCTGTCCAGCAGATATCATGCTGAGATAGCTTGTGATAGATGTTATCATAGATTATAAAGACTAAATTGCAAATATTGACTTATTCGCAATATATGCTAAGTTTGAGAAAATCACATTTATTTTGATAGTCAGATTGCCTCATTGTCATTTATTATTTTTCTTTATTAATTTCTGATAGTCTTTAAAATATTGAATAATTGAAACACAGTGTATACACTCAGTACATGCACTTCAAGCGTGGGCAGAACTGTCTAACTCTCTGTTTAGGGAACTAGTCTGGGTTCTCAGACGAAGTACGTCATTTCAGCACCATACAAAGCGGACAGCAGTTTAGATCACGTCTAAAGTAGACCAAAATGTTTTAAACTAATATCTGCATATCAATATCGTTGACTATAAAAATGTGCATGCAATCTCTGCGTTCAAACATGCCATGCAATAACATGCCAATATTCTCATCATTTTGCGTTGTCTCCGTGAAAATGTAATCTGCTATTTCACATTCCCTCGGAGCTTTTTAAAGACGTTCAGCCATGCAAACCAAGCGAAAACAAACTTCTGCCATTTTGCATGAGTTGCATCAGTCTCCAGTTATGAGTCAGCATGCACTTCAACGCGCGCTGCTGTGACCTTGAGTTGTACACGCGCGCGACTGCAAGCAGCACCACGTGGAAACAGATCACTTCCGCTCCACACGCGCAGACATGCATTCCAGACCCTCAGGAATTGACCTAACCGTGTGAGACTCTCACATATCAGGGGTCTTGTAAAGCTTGCAACAATCTCCCTTTCAATATTAATAATTTAGAGAGGCAATTATGGCCATCCATGTCTACACCACATTGTTGAATTAAAGGTGCTTTAAGTGATTGTTTTTGGAATACAAAGCATGAAATAAATGGCATACTACCAATAATAAGCATGCAGGTTTTGCAGAAAACAATTTATACTATGAACCGTATGCACATTTTCAGTATGCATGGAATACATGGATGATATGCAACTAAGCCTATGTGAAGAATAGCATACTATCTATCATACAATTCTTATTTCTGCACTGTGATATATGCGCACACTAGTAACATTTGTTTTTATATGCATGGAATGCCTGGATGATGTACAGTATGTTCGAATATGGCTATTTTTGGAATAGCATACTGCCATAGCCATACTACTCTTACAATTTCTGCATTATATAGTATGTATACAGTGAACAGTATGCAAGTCACTTTTATATGTATAGCGCTTTTCACAACACACATCGTTTCAAAGCAGCTTTACAGAAAATATTACCTGTATGACAAAGTAAACAATTAAGGCTCTGTTTGAAATTGCATATTACCATACTACTCTTACAATTTCTGCAGTATTTAGTAGGCTAATTATACTATGCACAGTATGCACATTTTAAGTATGCTGGAATACCTGGATGATTTGCAATATGCAACTATGTCTATGTTTGGAATAGCATACTATACTGCTCTTCTGCTTTCTGCAGTATTTAGTACTGTATACAGTGAACACATTCTCAGTATGCATGGAAAACCTGGATAATGTGCAGTATGAAACTACAGCTCTGTTTGAAGCAGTATACTACCATACTATTAGGATTTCTGAGGTATACAGGATGCACATTTTCTGAATACATAAAATAAAGGATGACCTACTACATTTGAAGTAATTCGTAGTATACAGACAGTGCACACTGCACAGAATCCGGTATTCCAGGGGTTAAACTGATTAGGAACATTATATAGGCCTATTGTGAAAACTATACAAATAATTTGAATTTAACTGAATGGATGGGTGTTGGTTAAAAATGACCATCAGTTGATAATTTCACATTTGAAAGGCCCATTTCTTTCCTGTCTCTCTTTCTGTATGGCTGTTGTAGGTTCTACTGGGATTTCACCATGCTTCTCTTCATGGTCGGCAACCTGATTATTATTCCTGTCGGTATCACCTTCTTTAAAGAGGAGACTTCCACGCCGTGGATCATTTTCAACGTATTCTCTGATACATTCTTCCTCATGGACCTGGTGCTGAACTTTCGCACGGGTATCATTATCGAGGACAATTCTGACATCATTCTGGACCCTAAAACCATCAAAAAGAAGTACCTGAGGACCTGGTTTGTGGTAGACTTGATCTCATCCATCCCGGTGGATTATATCTTCCTGATTGTGGAACAGGGCATAGACTCAGAGGTGTATAAGACGGCGCGTGCTCTAAGGATTGTGCGATTCACTAAGATCCTGAGTTTGCTGAGGCTACTGCGGCTTTCTCGGCTAATCCGCTACATTCACCAATGGGAAGAGGTACGTCAACACACACCTCTCTAATATACCACATATTCTATACAATCTCCAAAAACCCTAACTACTGCATTCATGTGAAACTATGTACTGTATACACCACCTTGTGCATATTCACAAAGTTCCAAATATACCCCATCATCTGCATATACATGAAACTACATTTGAACCCCATCTAGTGCAAGTGTAAGCTTTGTACAGTATATATTCCATCATCTGCATTTATACAGAGCTCCATACAGTATATAGCCTTTCATTAATTGCATATGGGCAAATTTCCATTTATACCCTATTAAATGTAGTATGTGTATATCTACATTATATACCACATCACTACATTTATAAACACATCTCCATACACCGTATACACCATCACTACATATATACACAAATATCCATATATACACCATCACATCTTATATACACAAAGGTATATATTGCCCATTGCTTCATATATACACAGAGGTCCATACACAGTATACCTCATCACTTTGTATATACACAAAGGTCCATTTATACATGCACTGTATACATAAATCTCCATATATACAGTATGTCATCACTGTGTATATACACAAAGCTCCATATATACCCCATCACTTCGTATATACATTGAGGTCCCTATATACCCAATCACTTCATATATACACAGAGGTCCATATATCCCCATCACTTCACATATACACAGAGGTCCATATATTCCCCATCACTTCATATATACACAGAGGTCCATATATCCCCATCACTTCATATATACACAAAGGTCTGAATGTACCCCATGACTGCATGTATTCATGAAGATTCATATACTGTGTATACCTCATCATTTTGCATATACTGTACACAAAGATCCAATATACACTTCATACAGTACTGTATATACACAAAGCTCCATATATCCCCATCACTTTATATATACACAATGCTCCACATACTGTATACCCCATTACTGTATTTATACACAAAGCTCTATATATATACACTTCATATATACACAAAGATCCGAATATACCCCATCACTGCATGTACTGTATACATAAAGCTCTATACGTCATCACTTTGTATATATACAAAGGTCCATATACTCCCCATCACTTCATATATACATAAAGCTCCAAACATCCCCATCACTTCATATATTCACAAAGCTCCATATACTGTATACCCCATCATTTCATAAATACACAGAGGTCCATGTATACCCCAAAGCTTCATATATATGTGCAAAGCTCTATATATACCCCATCACTTCAAATATCCACTGAGATCTATGTATACCACATCACTTCACATATCCCCATCACTTCATATATTCACAAAGCTCCATATACAGATTACACCATAACTTGATATATACACAAAGCACTATATATACCCCATCAATTCATATATATATACACAGAGGTCCATAAATACACCATCACTTCATATATATATATATATATATATATATATATATATATATATATATATATATACACAGAGGTCCATATTTATATATACCCCATCACTTCATATATATATATATATATATATATATACACAGAGGTCCATATTTATATATACCCGATCACTTCATATATATATATATATACACAGAGGTCCATATTTATATATACCCCATCACTTCATATATATGCACAAAGCTCCATATTCTGATTACACCATAACTTGATATATACACAAAGCTCCATATATACCCAATCAATTCATATATACATACACAGAGGTCCATATATACCCCATCTGTTCATATATATATACACAGAGGTCTATATATACCCCATCAATTCATATATACATACACAGAGGTCCATATATACCCGATCACTTCATATATATATATACACACAGAGGTCCATATTTATATATACCCCATCAATTCATATATACGTACTCAGAGGTCCATATATACCCCATCAATTCATATATACATACACAGAGGTCCATATATACCCGATCACTTCATATATATATATATATATATATATATATATATATATATATATATATATATATATATACACAGAGGTCCATATTTAAATATACCCCATCACTTCATATATATGCACAAAGCTCCATATTATGATTACACCATAACTTGATATATACACAAAGCTCCATATATACCCAATCAATTCATATATACATACACAGAGGTCCATATATACCCCATCTGTTCATATATATATACACAGAGGTCTATATATACCCCATCAATTCATATATACATACACAGAGGTCCATATATACCCCATCTGTTCATATATATATATACACAGAGGTCTATATATACCCCATCAATTCATATATACATACACAGAGGTCCATATATACCCCATCTGTTCATATATATATACACAGAGGTCTATATATACCCCATCAATTCATATATACATACACAGAGGTCCATATATACCCCATCTGTTCATATATATATATATATACATACACAGAGGTCCATATATACCCCATCTGTTCATATATATATATATATATACATACACAGAGGTCCATATATACCCCATCTGTTCATATATATATATACATACACAGAGGTCCATATATACCCCATCACTTCATATATATATATATACACACACAGAGGTCCATACAGTATATACCCCATCACTTCATATATATATACACACACAGAGGTCCATATATACCCCATCACTTCACATATACACAAATCGCCCTATATACTGTATATCCCATCACTGCATGTTTATACATAACGCTACATATCTACCCAGTAGTTTTTGTATTATTCTTCTTAGTATGCACGTAATCACTATTATAATATTTATTTTGTCTTATTTTCCTTTAGCATTTTAAATATTTAAACCATGTTTTAACGAATGAGGTGCATTACATAACCACGTTCATGCATTCAAAAGCTAACTATACTGGATTCCAGCATGAACTCAGCATGCTCTGTGTAAAATGTGACGAAATATGAATGTGAGTGTCAGGGAAGGTTGGGGTTATTCTCCTGATGGGCACAAATTGAATGTGGATGTTTATACATGCGTATTAGAGGTAGAGGGCATGAAGGTTGTGGAGATGTGCCAGTTGAACGGGGCCCAGTAGGCCAACATTTTCTGGCTCAGATGTTGTTGTTTTGGAGCTCAGCAGATGTACTGGAGTTCTCAGCTATGTTTTATGTTATGTTTTATTTAAGTGTCAACTTTGTGTTAGATGTGTGTCCTAAAATAGACACAAATTAGACACACAGTAAGAACATAGTGCTAAAATTAATTTGGAAACGTAGCTCAGATCATTTGCTCTTGGGAAAAAAAGTCTCCCATTTGATCTATTGCTTTTTAGGAGAAAGAATTGAGATATTAAAGAAAGTTCATTTGTGATTTTTCTTTGCTATGACTGCAGACCCTGCAGATAGCAGATGGTGTGTTTAACACAGACAAAAAGGTGTTGACGGTTCTCTTGTCATGGCCCCGAAAAAGGTCCAGGCAGATGTCTAACGAGTCTTAAAAATGGGAGGTTCACACTTCTCTCACTAATTAAAGCACTGTGTCTAAGACACTGTCAGTCAATAGGTTCTCTTGGCTGGACGTCACCATGCAGGAAAGCCAGGGCTGGGCTATATACTGTATAGAATATTCACATTATATACTGGACGTGGGGATTTTCTCTTATGATATAAAATCAAGCAATGTTGTGGATACTGCAGTGATTTTAATGCATTTGTTATTTAGTGACTCGTGATTATTAGAGCTCTAGGGTAGGGCAGCAACCAGGGCTGACTGATAATCTGGCATACCGGGCATTTCCCCGGTGGGCCGACGCATTTTGGGGCTGATCATGGGTGGACTGGCCGTCGGAAGAACTGACGGGGCCGGTATGTCGGCTGTGAAATGTGCCAAATGGGCCGCGATAATCTAAAATGAGCCGCCGCGTTATGCAGAATGGACCACAAAACGTTCAACAAGTTTTGGGCATTTGCCATGTAAAATCCCGGGCCGATTTCTCTTCCCAGTCCAGCCCTGGCTGCAACTAACAAATATTTTGATAATCGATTAATCTAATGCTTATTAGAACGATTATTCGACGATTATTGCAATGATTAATCATTAGCTCTTAACCGATTATTCAGCTTGTGCCCAACTTAAAAGGTTGTATTAAACGTGCTTACTAACAATAAAGAGGACAAAATCATCTTTTAAAAATACCTTTAAATGACTTTTACTGAATTTAATTCAGTAAATTCAAAAAATCCTGTTTTTGTCTTGTTTTCCATTAAAATTGTCTAAAAATCCTTAAAACAAGATGAATTTATGATCATTAAGAGAATGTATCTTAAATAAAAGTGTATTTTTTCACTTGGTTATTCTTCTGAAGTGCAGTAAAGACAAAATATACTTATATTCAAGATCTATTCTCTAAAAGCAAGTCTAAATATCTTATAAGCTGCTTCTCAGGTGAATTCATCGTTTTTAAAACAAATAAAAAAATATTTTGTTGCAGTGTATAATAGGGCGAAGACTGCCCTCTCTCTCACCTTTCTGTTCACTTCAATCCATCTTTAACTCACAAAAAAACAAACTCTCTCTTATTAATAAAGTATTGTTATAAAACTGCGTATTGCCAATGTTCTACACGATAAGAAATGAATGACACAAGCCATCATGTTACAGTCTAGCTGCATTAAGCGTATGTGCTCGAGGGATGAGCGTCCCCGCACCAGAGTGTGCCTCTCTCCCCCTCAGATCGGGACATTCGTGCAATTCATAGTAGAGGCGCTGACTGCACAGAGAAATGCCAGTTTCGAGTTTGTAGTTATTTACATGACCTGCTTCCATATTTTTTAACTTTAATAAAGCTTAAATATAACTTCATTTAAGGTGGTACACTGGGGGGTTTCCTTTAAAGAGCACCAGCTCCACATATTCCACAACGAGAGTGCTTCTGTATTGACTTATTTTGTATTTTTGCATTATAAATCCTTCATACTTTGTGATCTGCATCACCTGAAGCTGTTTGGAAAGTTTAGAGTGCGTCTGGACTGTGATCTGTGTTATTCTTCCTCTCCTCAGTCAGAACTGCAGTGCTGCTCTCATCATTCGAGTTTCATGTGATCACGTTACGTTAAATGAGATCAAATGACTAGTCGACAATTACGTTTTTTTGTCGACAATGTCAACGAATTGTTTCAGCCCTACTCTAGGGCAGATATGTAGATATATATCCACTACAGGTATATCTGTAATGTATCACCCAGATGTTATGGAAGCGAATGTTCTTACAGAGAATGAAAATAAAGACCTCAAGCACCAAATTAATTTGTTACAAGAAAAGAACGGGTTGTAATTAACATTGAGTGCTCTGTGGCACTTAAATCCCTTAATAATTTGCTTAATTATCGTTTAATTATTTCAGCATGATTATTGACTGCCCATTAAAAAGAACAAAACATAAAGGGTCTTTTTCTTTGGGGCATTTTTCAATTACAAGAAAAGCAAGGTTTTCCAGTGGAAATACATTTAATTTTAATTCATTAAAGAAACAGTTCACCCAAAAATAAACATTCTGTCATTATTTACTCACCTTTGTGCTGTTCCAAAGTTGTGTCCTGTTTTGATATGGAACACAAAAGGAGATCTTTGAACGAAATAAACAAAGCAACTATTATTGAATGGCTTCAGAGCACTTACACTATTGTGCATGAGTCATATGGACTACTTTATGGTGCTGTTTTGTCCCTTTTTGAGCTTGACAGATGTAGTATGGAAAAGAGCTACGTATATATTCTTCAAAAAGTGTAATTTGGTGTAAAAAATGAGAATGAGTAAATGACATAATTTGTATTGATCTCTTGATCCCTGTAGATTGATCGTGTTAATGTATTGTTAATAACTGTCTTTTATCAATTAAGATACAACAGCTGGATCAGGTGGGTCATGGTGGTGCACTCAAGTGTGGCTACTTTGCATAATTATGAGGTCGTGATTGGTTATTTGCCTGCAATACGCTATTAGACCATTGCTGTACAGAGCCTGCCTTGTTAGCTTTCTGTTCAGCTACTGTAGGGTACCGCAGTAAAGGTGAGACACGGTGTTCTAGCATTTTCAAAAAAGTGTGATGCATTTATATTCACAACATGCACAGGGGAGAACTCAACAACAATCTAAAAACATAGAGCTCTCCTTTCCTGTACATGACCTCCTCTTCTAAAACAACTGCATAGTTTAGCCTTTGCCTAAATGTTCAAATTTTTTACTTTTACTATTATCAACAAAAGAGACTTGAACAAACTTACAAAAAAAAAGTATACTTACAGAGCAGTCTGTAAGTATACTAAGGCTAGAAACATACATGACTCAAGTACACCACTGATTGCATGCATGCAGCCCTGTTGTACATCCTTAAAGCGCATTCTTGAATTATTGTTGTGGTAAATAACCTCAGTAACCAGGGTTTGATAGTATGATGGCATTTCAGTGAGAGTGATGTCATAATGTTATTAGAGTTAAGTCGTAATATTATTAGAATAAATTTGCAATATTATGAGAGTGATGTCATAATGTTATTAGAGTAAAGTTGCAATATTTTTAGAATAAAGTTGCAATATTATTAGAATAAATTTGCAATATTATGAGAGTGATGTCATGATGTTATTAGAGTAAAATCATAATATTATTAGAATAAAGTTGCAATATTATGAGAGTGATGTCATGATGTTATTAGAGTAAAATCATAATATTATTAGAGTTAAGTTGCAATATTATGAGAGTGATGTCATAATGTTATTAGAGTAAAATCACAATATTATTAGAGTAAAGTTGCAATATTATGAGAGTGATGTCATGATGTTATTAGAGTAAAATCATAATATTATTAGAATAAAGTTGCAATATTATGAGAGTGATGTCATGATGTTATTAGAGTAAAATCATAATATTATTAGAGTTAAGTTGCAATATTATTAGAATAAAGTTGCTATATTATGAGAGTGATGTCATAATGTTATTAGAGTAAAATCATAATATTATTAGAATAAATTTGCAATAATATGAGAGTGATGTCATAATGTTACTAGAGTAAAATCATAATATTATTAGAGTAAAGTTGCAATATTTTTAGAATAAAGTTGCAATATTATTAGAATAAAGTTGCAATATTATTAGAATAAAGTTGCAATATCTTTTAGAATAAAGTTGCAATATTATTAGAATAAAGTTGCAATATCTTTAGAATAAAGTTGAAGTTGCAATATTTTTAGAATAAAGTTGCAATATTATGAGAGTGATGTCATAATGTTATTAGAGTAAAATCATAATATTATTAAAGTCGTAATATTATTAGAATAAAGTTGCTATATTATGAGAGTGATGTCATAATGTTATTAGAGTAAAGTCGTAATATTATTAGAATAAAGTTGCAATATTATGAGAGTGATGTCATAATGTTATTAGAGTAAAATCATAATATTATTAAAGTCGTAATATTATTAGAATAAAGTTGCAATATTATGAGAGTGATGTCATAATGTTATTAGAGTAAAGTCGTAATATTATTAGAATAAAGTTGCAATATTATGAGAGTGATGTCATAATGTTATTAGAGTAAAGTTGTAATATTATTAGAATAAAGTTGCAATATTATGAGAGTGATGTCATAATGTTATTAGAGTAAAGTCGTAATATTATTAGAATAAAGTTGCAATATTATGAGAGTGATGTCATGATGTTATTAGAGTAAAATCATAATATTATTAGAATAAAGTTGCAATATTATGAGAGTGATGTCATAATTTTATTAGAGTAAAATCATAATATTATTAGAGTTAAGTTGCAATATTATTAGAATAAAGTTGCAATATTATGAGAGTGATGTCATAATGTTATTAGAGTAAAATCATAATATTATTAGAATAAAGTTGCAATATTATGAGAGTGATGTCATAATGTTATTAGTTAAGTTGCAATATTATTAGAATAAAGTTGCAATATTATGAGAGTGATGTCATAATGTTATTAGAGTAAAATCATAATATTATTAGAATAGAGTTGCTATATTATGAGAGTGATGTCATAATGTTATTAGAGTAAAATCATAATATTATTAGAGTAAATTTGCAATATTATTAGAATAAAGTTGCTATATTATGAGAGTGATGTCATAATGTTATTAGAGTAAAATCATAATATTATTAGAGTAAAGTTGCAATATTATTAGAATAAAGTTGCTATATTATGAGAGTGATGCCATAATGTTATTAGAGTAAAATCATAATATTATTAGAGTTAAGTTGCAATATTATTAGAATAAAGTTGCAATATTATGAGAGTGATGTCATAATGTTATTAGAGTAAAATCATAATATTATTAGAGTAAAGTTGCAATATTATTAGAATAAAGTTGCTATATTATGAGAGTGATGCCATAATGTTATTAGAGTAAAATCATAATATTATTAGAATAAAGTTGCAATATTATTAGAATAAAGTTGCTATATTATGAGAGTGATGTCATAATGTTATTAGAGTAAAATCATAATATTATTAGAGTAAAGTTGCAATATTATTAGAATAAAGTTGCTATATTATGAGAGTGATGTCATAATGTTATTAGAGTAAAATCATAATATTATTAGAATAAAGTTGCAATATTATGAGAGTGATGTCATAATGTTATTAGAGTAAAATCATAATATTATTAGAGTAAAGTTGCAATATTATTAGAATAAAGTTGCTATATTATGAGAGTGATGCCATAATGTTATTAGAGTAAAATCATAATATTATTAGAGTTAAGTTGCAATATTATTAGAATAAAGTTGCAATATTATGAGAGTGATGTCATAATGTTATTAGAGTAAAATCTTAATATTATTAAAGTCGTAATATTATTAGAATAAAGTTGCAATATTATGAGAGTGATGTCATAATGTTATTAGAGTTAAGTTGCAATATTATTAGAATAAAGTTGCAATATTATGAGAGTGATGTCATGATGTTATTAGAGTTAAGTTGCAATATTATTAGAATAAAGTTGCTATATTATGAGAGTGATGTCATGATGTTATTAGAGTAAAATCATAATATTATTAGAATAAAGTTGCTATATTATGAGAGTGATGTCATAATGTTATTAGAGTAAAATCATAATATTATTAGAGTAAAATCATAATATTATTAGAGTAAAGTTGCAATATTATGAGAGTGATGTCATAATGTTATTAGAGTAAAATCATAATATTATTAGAGTAAAATCATAATATTATTAGAGTAAAGTTGCAATATTATGAGAGTGATGTCATAATGTTATTAGAGTAAAGTCGTAATATTATTAGAATAAAGTCGCAATATTATGAGAGTGATGTCATAATGTTATTAGAGTAAAATCATAATATTATTAGAGTAAAGTTGCAATATTATGAGAGTGATGTCATAATGTTATTAGAGTAAAGTCATAATATTATTAGAATAAAGTCGCAATATTATGAGAGTGATGTCAAGTAATATTATTAGAATAAAGTTGCAATATTATGAGAGTGATGTCATAATGTTATTAGAGTAAAATCATAATATTATTAGAGTAAAGTTGCAATATTATGAGAGTGATGTCATAATGTTATTAGAGTAAAGTCGTAATATTATTAGAATAAAGTCGCAATATTATGAGAGTGATGTCATAATGTTATTAGAGTAAAATCATAATATTATTAGAATAAAGTTGCTATATTATGAGAGTGATGTCATAATGTTATTAGAGTAAAATCATAATATTATTAGAATAAAGTTGCTATATTATGAGAGTGATGTCATAATGTTATTAGAGTAAAATCATAATATTATTAGAATAAAGTTGCTATATTATGAGAGTGATGTCATAATGTTATTAGAGTAAAATCATAATATTATTAGAGTAAAATCATAATATTATTAGAGTAAAGTTGCAATATTATGAGAGTGATGTCATAATGTTATTAGAGTAAAATCGTAATATTATTAGAGTAAAGTTGCAATATTATGAGAGTGATGTCATAATGTTATTAGAGTAAAATCGTAATATTATTAGAGTAAAGTTGCAATATTATGAGAGTGATGTCATAATGTTATTAGAGTAAAATCGTAATATTATTAGAGTAAAGTTGCAATATTATGAGAGTGATGTCATGATGTTATTAGAGTAAAATCATAATATTATTAGAATAAAGTTGCTATATTATGAGAGTGATGTCATAATGTTATTAGAGTAAAATCATAATATTATTAGAATAAAGTTGCTATATTATGAGAGTGATGTCATAATGTTATTAGAGTAAAATCATAATATTATTAGAGTAAAATCATAATATTATTAGAGTAAAGTTGCAATATTATGAGAGTGATGTCATAATGTTATTAGAGTAAAATCGTAATATTATTAGAGTAAAGTTGCAATATTATGAGAGTGATGTCATAATGTTATTAGAGTAAAGTCGTAATATTATTAGAATAAAGTTGCTATATTATGAGAGTGATGTCATAATGTTATTAGAGTAAAATCATAATATTATTAGAGTAAAATCATAATATTATTAGAGTAAAGTTGCAATATTATGAGAGTGATGTCATAATGTTTTTAGAGTAAAGTCGTAATATTATTAGAATAAAGTTGCTATATTATGAGAGTGATGTCATAATGTTATTAGAGTAAAATCATAATATTATTAGAGTAAAATCATAATATTATTAGAGTAAAGTTGCAATATTATGAGAGTGATGTCATAATGTTATTAGAGTAAAATCGTAATATTATTAGAGTAAAGTTGCAATATTATGAGAGTGATGTCATAATGTTATTAGAGTAAAATCGTAATATTATTAGAATAAAGTTGCTATATTATGAGAGTGATGTCATAATGTTATTAGAGTAAAATCATAATATTATTAGAGTAAAATCATAATATTATTAGAGTAAAGTTGCAATATTATGAGAGTGATGTCATAATGTTATTAGAGTAAAATCGTAATATTATTAGAGTAAAGTTGCAATATTATGAGAGTGATGTCATAATGTTATTAGAGTAAAGTCGTAATATTATTAGAATAAAGTCGCAATATTATGAGAGTGATGTCATAATGTTATTAGAGTAAAATCATAATATTATTAGAGTAAAGTTGCAATATTATGAGAGTGATGTCATAATGTTATTAGAGTAAAGTCGTAATATTATTAGAATAAAGTCGCAATATTATGAGAGTGAGGTCGTAATATTATTAGAATAAAGTCGCAATATTATGAGAGTGATGTCATAATGTTATTAGAGTAAAATCATAATATTATTAGAGTAAAGTTGCAATATTATGAGAGTGATGTCATAATGTTATTAGAGTAAAATCATAATATTATTAGAATAAAGTCGCAATATTATGAGAGTGATGTCATAATGTTATTAGAGTAAAATCATAATATTATTAGAATAAAGTTGCTATATTATGAGAGTGATGTCATAATGTTATTAGAGTAAAATCATAATATTATTAGAGTAAAGTTGCAATATTATGAGAGTGATGTCATAATGTTATTAGAGTAAAGTCGTAATATTATTAGAATAAAGTCGCAATATTATGAGAGTGATGTCATAATGTTATTAGAGTAAAATCATAATATTATTAGAATAAAGTTGCTATATTATGAGAGTGATGTCATAATGTTATTAGAGTAAAATCATAATATTATTAGAGTAAAGTCGTAATATTATTAGAATAAAGTTGCAATATTATGAGAGTGATGTCATAATGTTATTAGAGTAAAATCATAATATTATTAGAGTAAAGTTGCAATATTATGAGAGTGATGTCATAATGTTATTAAAGTCGTAATATTATTAGAATAAAGTCGCAATATTATGAGAGTGATGTCATAATGTTATTAGAGTAAAGTTGTAATATTATTAGAATAAAGTTGCAATATTGTGAGAGTGATGTCATAATGTTATTAGAGTAAAGTTGTAATATTATTAGAATAAAGTTGCTATATTATGAGAGTGATGTCATAATGTTATTAGAGTAAAGTCATAATATTATTAAAGTCGTAATATTATTAGAATAAGTCGCAATATTATGAGAGTGCTGTCATAATGTTATTAGAGTAAAATCACAATATTATTAGAGTAAAGTTGCAATATTATGAGAGTGCTGTCATAATGTTATTAGAGTAAAATCACAATATTATTAGAGTAAAGTTGCAATATTATGAGAGTGATGTCATGATGTTATTAGAGTAAAATCATAATATTATTAGAATGAAGTTGCAATATTATTAGAATAAAGTTGCAATATTATGAGAGTGATGTCATAATGTTATTACATTTACATTTACAGTTACATTTATTCATTTGGCAGACGCTTTTATCCAAAGCAACTTACAAAAGAGGAAAACATAAGCGAATCATATTAGGGAGACAGTGGTACAAAAGTGCCATATTGCAAAGTTTCACTATCATCAGAATAGTATACAAAACAGATTTAAGTGCAACAAGAAATGTTTTTTTTTTTTAGTGACTGGTTAAGTGCTTTTGGAAAAGATGTGTTTTTAGCCGTTTTTTGAAGATAGAGAGTGAGTTAGCTTCCCGGATTGAGTTGGGAAGGTCATTCCACCACCGTGGTATGATGAAACTGAAAGTCCGGGAAAGTGTTTTGGTGCCTCTTTGTTTTGGTATGACAAGGCGACGTTCCTTAGCCGACCGCAGGCTTCTGGTGGGAATGTAGCTCTGCATAAATGTTTTTAGGTATGCTGGAGCAGACCCAGTGACTGTTTTATATGCCAGCATCAGGGCCTTGAATTTAATACGTGCATGAACCGGCAGCCAGTGGAGAGAGACAAAGAGTGGTGATGTGCTCTCTTAGGTTCATTAAAAACCAGACGTGCTGCTGCATTCTGGATCATTTGGAGAGGTCTAATAGCAGATGCAGGAAGGCCTGCAATGAGAGCGTTAAAGTAGTCCAGTCTAGTTATGACAAGGGACTGAACGAGCAGTTGTGTGGCATGTACAGAGAGGAAGGGTCTTATCTTCCTGATATTGTAGAGTGTAAATCTACATGATCTTGCAGTCTTTGAAATGTGGTCTGTGAAATTTAGCTCATCATCAATGGTTACCCCAAGATTTCTGACCGTTTTGGAAGGTGAAACTATAGTTGGACCCAGCTGCACGGTGATGTTGTGTTCAAGAGCAGGGTTGGCTGGAAAGACAAGGAGTTCGGTCTTGGCTGGATTGAGTTGCAGGTGGTGTTCCTTCATCCAGGCTGAGATGTCTGCCAGACAGGCAGCGATTCGAGCGGTCACTGTGGTGTTGTTGGGCTGGAAAGACAAGTAGAGTTGCGTGTCATCGGCGTAGCAGTGGTAAGAGAAACCATGTGACTGGATGATGGGTCCCAGTGATGTTGTGTATATAGAGAAGAGAAGTGGCCCAACACTGATCCCTGAGGTACCCCAGTAAGTAACTGGTGTGGCTTGGATACCTCCCCTCTCCAGGCTACCTCAAAGGACCTTTCTGAGAGATAAGAGTTGAACCAGTCAAGCACAGTTCCAGTGATGCCCAGTTTAGAGAGGGTGGAGAGTAGGATCTGATGGTTGACTGTGTCAAAGGCAGCAGAAAGGTCCAGCAGAATCAGAACGGATGATCTGGATTCAGCTTTCGCCTGTCTCAGCGACTTTTGAAGCCTGACTGATTGTCATCCAGCAGCTTGTTCTGTGAGAGATAGGCAGAGATCTGATTGAAAAGTGTAAAGATCTGATTATTAGAGTAAAATCATAATATTATTAGAGTAAAGTCGTAATATTATTAGAATAAAGTTTTTTAATTATTTGTGTAGTGGATTTATGCAACTAGTTAAAAATGGCTCTGTTTGTTCAGCCTGAAACGGCAACATTGGCGTGAGTTTGGGGCAGATCTATTGCTTTGTCTGACCAATAAAAATGGGCGTAGGGTTTGGGGACACCGAATATATAGAATTAAAAATGTTGGATACAGTAATTAAGATTCTTGAGTTGAGCTGCATGTTTTATATGGTTATTTAAAACAAATATTGCTGTTGTTATAGGTTCTTCAGATTAGTGTATTGGCTTCTGTTTTTTTTTTTTTTTTTTTTTAAAGTAACAGTACATAAATGTTTTTTTTTAAGAAGTAGAGAATTCAGAATTCTTTGTGTCATTTAAAAAGTTCTCTGATATAAGACTTTAAAATCCTTTTTTATTTCTAATCACAATCTTTATTTTTAGAGTACATGGTCATTTTATTTTGTGCATGAGGGTTTAGCAATATTTTGCTGTCTCAGCGTGATATAAACTGGGGTTAAGTGACTCAGTGATTCACTTATGTGTTGATTAGTAGTCTGATTACATGTCGTGCTGCGGGGCTCTGTTGTAATTGTTTTATCTTTATAATCATGTGTTCTGAACAGTACATTCTCCCTTGAAAGACTCACTTAAGTCACGATTTTCGAGTCAATCATATAAATAAAAAAAATGACAACAGTTGTTGCGTAAGCATTTATAAATGTTTTTTGTTATGCCAAACCAAAGTCTGCAATCTATGTAACTCCATGCATGTAAATAAGGTTAACAAAGGCATTGAATGACTTCAGATTTATATTTTAACCCAAAATTAACTTACCTGATTTAACCCCCAAAACGTTTAGTATTTCATTAATTAAATAAATTGTGTCAGATGAATGTTAAAACAAACTGTTGTAGGCCACTTTAGTATAAAGTTTTAAGTAAATACTGTATTACACTAGTATAACAGTACGCAGTATACCAAAAGATTTAATGAACACATTTTTCCTCATTAAGAGGAAGATTTTCACTGAATAACAACTAACATTTCACACAAAGCTACTGTATGGCTTCAGAAGACTTGAAATATAGTGCATTTTTTTGTCATTTTAAAGCTTGACAAACCCAGTTCCTTTTTCTATTATCACATGGAAAAGAGCTGCCAGGATATTCTTCGAAAGTTCCCCTTTTGTGTTCCACATAACAAAATGAACTCATACAGGTTTGGAACAACCTGAGGCTGAGTAAAGGATTACAGAACTTAATTTTTTTGTGTGAACTATTGCTTTAATGTGATTGATTGGAGGTGGATGTTCAGTTGAACCAACCAACTGATGCTCACAGTGTACGTACGGCGTGTAGCAAGTGTCCCGCTGTGTTTTTGTATTGTCTGATGGACAGAAGGAAATGTTACTTTAAAAAGTAATATAATTACAATAATGCATTACTCCTAATGAAAGTAGCAAATTATGTTACATATAGTTTTGTATGGTAGATAGTTTTCTCTTTATTAGCTGTGGACTGTGGACGAGTGTTTTCCCACCAAATTAGTTTGCATGTAACCGCTAAACCGCTATATCCTGCATCGCTTGCAGTGTAGACAGATTTACTGATTATTACATTTACAATGTAGACGTCACATACACTGCTTCAAAGTTATGGGGACGGGAGAGATTTTAAATGGTATTTGTCAGTAAATAAATCAATTAGAGAATGTAAAACAGTTATTATAATAATTGATCATTGTGAAGGGATCAATGGAAAGGAGGAGGCGAGAACCGGCTTGACGATATAAATAATAGTTTAATGGTAAACTTAAAAGACAACATAAACACACATGACGGACATCCCGCACGATCCTCTGCAGTCGGCCTTTAAACCTCAGAGGCTTGATTAACCTAATACGGGACCGGGTGCGTAGGATCACGACCCGGCCCCGGGCTCCACCCTGCCACAATCATATTATGCAATTTTCTAATATTGTAATATTTTATATAATATACAATATAAGTATTGTGGCGTACATTCAAAAACTTTACTCAGTACTTCCAAAAAATAATTTTATTGCATAACGTGTTATTTGTAATTAGTTAAACAGTACAACATTGATGATAACAATCAGAACTTACATGCAAATGTATTTATAAGGATCATTTATTTATTTATTTTTATTATATTTAAAAAATGTTGTGCCAGCGTGCACTAAGTCTAGGCGCATGTGGGTTTGGTGAAATTGTGCATGGGAAGCGCTAATGCACGGGGTCAAGTTCAATTTAATTCTGAGGTTCTTCTCCGGTTATTGCACGATCTGTGTCCTATTATATAGTCAATTCCCTGTCATGCACAGGCGATATAAACAAAAACAGCACAGTCATATGAAGTTGGTGTAAATGGACTGTATGCAATGAATTAGAAGAATAGAAATATGGACTTACGTTCTTTTAGGCATTAACTGTGTCCTTGTTGAATGTCTTTTTATACACATGGGAAATGTGGTTCTCGTCAGGATTTGGATGTAGGCTCCGTTGAAATGATAGAGAATGTAAATATTATGAATTATATTGTCATAAGTGACACATAAATTATTGCTAGTATTAACAGTGATTTTATCGGCCTTCCAGGTTAGGCTGTGGATTAAATAAGAAATTGAATTGAATAAAAAAATACAACCAAAAATATCAAAATCATAAATACAAACACATTGAAAAATAAACCATGACAGCATGACCTATAGATAGTTTAACAAAAATCAAGTACATTTTGGACATTTATCTGCAAATCTCTAAACTGCAAATGCAGGAACTGATTTTAGACTTTGCACTAAAAACAGGCATGCTACTAAAATGTCTTAGCGCAAGAGCCTTTTTCTGGCCATTGGTCCACAGTTTGCGAACATATACGCACCCGCAGATGGCACAAACACTCCCGGCCACACTTGAGCTTTGCGCTGGTTTGTGTGCCATATTCCAAGTCTTCTGAAAGCATACGATAGGTTACAGTATGTCAAGATTTACACTTAAAGATGACATACTTTTCAGGTTGTTTCTCACCAAAACCTCATCATATACTTTGTAGTGGTCTATGCACATAACTGGTAATATGGTAATCAGAAGGTCGCTGGTTCAAACCCCACTGCCACCACCATTGTGTCCTTGAGCAAGGCACTTAACTCCAGGTTGCTCCAGGGGGATTGTCCCTGTAATAAGTGCTCTGTAAGTCGCTTTGGATAAAAGCGTCTGCCAAATGCATAAATGTAAATGTAAATATACTTTCTGAAAATGACTGTAAAGTTATTTAAATTGCAATTTTTACAGTCATTTCAGGGTTTGTTGATATTACATTGTAATGGCAATGAAGTTGTAAAATTACTAACTTAATAACTTAACACAGAAAATGTTAGTAAGTGAATGTATCACACTAAAATGATGTTTACATGCATATTGTTTAAGTCTTGTGGCTACACTTTTGAGAAAGTTAATATTTTAGTGTTCAAAAATTGGCCCCATTGACTTCCATTGTAAGTGCTCTACTGCAACCCAGATTTGTGCTTTTTTTAAAGAAATTATTTTTGTGGCAATCAACATTGTGCCACAAATGCTGTTGATTGAGCTTAACTTGTATTGAAGCCGGAATATTCCTTTAACGATTTTCTTACTACACGGAAGCCTTCGCCGATTATCAGCTGACGAAAGTAACGTTTTAAACGCATGCAACATGTTGCCACTAGCTTTAGCACGTTAGCCAACCTCAGTTCAACACTTGTACCTAGGAAGCACTTGGAGAGTATAGTATGTATATAAGAAGGTATTCTTTTCCGATGCACTTCTTCAACCGTCAAAACTATGTTGGTGTGTGGAACGTTGGACACTTCATGCATCCAGAGCATCCAGAGCCATACGTAGTGGAAGGGGCGGAGTTACCTGGCTGGTCTGATGATAAATAATGTCATTATTGAGAATGTTGCAATGTACAAGTGTTGAACTGAGGTTGGCTAACACTCTTAAGCTGGTGGCAACACATTGCACGTGTTTAAAACGTCACTTCTGTTAAACGGCGAATGCTTCCATGTAGTAATAAACGTTAAGTGTTCTATTTGGGACGATGCTACACTTTTGATATTCATACAGTACATGGCTGAGTGCATAGTGTATCTTATGTATATTGTGTATATTGCATATCATATAAGTGAACAGTGTATAATGCGTTGCTTTGGACACAGCAAAGCAGCCATGTAACTCCGCCCCTTCAGCTACATTCGGCAAGCCGCGAGTGCTGTGTGCATGAAGTGTCCAACGTTCCACACTTGTAGAAGTGCATTATCCAGGTACTAGTAGTACATGTCTTTTTGTAAAAATGTTTGTGTTAAAATACAACTTGCACTACTTCCACTAAATATAATGAAGAATAGTGCACAAGTGTGCGGTTTGGGATGCACCTATAGCCAGTGTTGGGCTGTAACGGAGTACATGTAACAGTGTGACGTATTCAGAACACAAAAATGAAGTAACTTATTCCCAAACTTTATCAAGCAAATTTTCATTTTGGTTTTCAAATGTTGTTTTCCCCCTCACAGATCTTCCACATGACCTATGACCTGGCGAGTGCAGTGATGAGGATAATTAACTTGATCGCGATGATGTTGTTGCTGTGTCACTGGGACGGGTGTCTACAGTTCCTGGTGCCCATGCTGCAAGACTTCCCCTCAGACTGCTGGGTATCCCTCAACAAGATGGTGGTACGTTATTCATTCATATCATCAAGATGAATGCACTTTCTTTAATATTCATGATAACAAAGACGCTTTGAACGAGGCTGTCTTCCGAGCTAGCACATTGCTTGTTATTGCAGAACAATACAGCGCCCTGCAGATCCAATGTTAACAGAGTAAACTTCCAATTTACATTTACATTTACAATTATCCAAAGCGACTTACAGTGCACTTATTACAGGGACAATCCCCCCAGAGCAACCTGGAGTTAAGTGCCTTGCTCAAGGACACAATGGTGGTGGTTGTGGGGAGCAAACCAGCAACCTTCTGATTACCAGTTATGTGCTTTAGCCCACTACGCCACCACCACACCTAGATGTCTCTCGGAGAACGTGGCTTATTGTGGCCATGTAAATGTAGAAGCAGGGTTCTGATTGGTGTTTGAAGAGTGTGCGTGCGTGGAACAGACCGGGACAAATGTTATAGGATGGAGCCCAACAACACAACGTCAACACAGCTGAAAGAATTCAACATTTCTGCTAGTACAGTGGGAAAATCACATACACTATTAACTATACCCGTTCATTAACACCAATGGAAAATATCGACTGTCCCTAACGTCTCTGTATATGCGCTCATACATTAGGGGAATCCCGGAGATTTATGTAAGAGGGTGTGGCAGGGTGGAGGGCGGGGCTGGGTTGTGATTCCGCCCACCCCTAATCAGGCTAATTAGCCCTGTTGCACTGCCATCTTCGGTCGGCTTTTATCCCTCTCGAGGGCTTATTAGCCTGAATAGGGGTGGGGTGTGCAGAATCACGACCTGGCTCCACCCTCCGCCCTGCCACAGAGGGCAAACCCCACTACTGCATCACAACTCAGGTGCAGGTCACGATAGAAAGTGAAGGAAGCGAACAGAACAACAACTTTGGAATGTCTGAAATTAAAGCGAATCAACAGAGAATAAAATAGTGAAGAACCTCACCTGGTCCCTCAACACCAGCTCTATTACCAAGAAAGCCTAGCAGCGTCTCTACCTTCTTCGAAGGCTGAGGAAAGCACATCTCCCACCCCCCATCCTCACTACATTCTATAGAGGGACTATTGAGAGCATCCTGAGCAGCTGCATCACTGCCTGGTTTGGGACTTGCACCATGAAGTGCAAAAGCCCTGAAGCCCAAAGGATAGTGAGGACAGCTGAGAAGATCATCGGGGTCTCTCATTCCTCCATCAAAGACATTTACAAAAATCAGTCCAGCAGTGGTGAGCACCTACTGACAGTGGTCTAAGGAGGGACAAACCACAAACTGGCGACTGGGTGTTGGGTGCCCGAGGCTCATTGATGCGCGAGGGCAATGAAGGCTGTCCTGTCTGAACCGAACTGTCAGAAGGTATGGCTACTGTGGTACAAGCCACAGAAAATGTTAATGATGTTTACAAGAGGAATGTATCATAATACACAGAACATGGCACCATGCTGCGTATGGGGCTGCGTAGCCGCAGACCGGTCAGAGTGCCCATGATGACCTCTGTCCACTGCCAAAAGCAGCTACAATGGGCACGAGAGTGTTGTAACTAGACCTTGGAGCAGTGAAAGAAGGTTGCCTGGTCCAACGAGTCCCACTTTCTTTTATGTCCCGTGGACGGCCATGTACGTGTGCGCCGTTTACCTGGGGAAGTAATGGTACCAGGATACACTGTAGGAAGATGTCAAGCTGGTGAGTGTGATGCTCTGGGCAATGTTCTGCTGGGAAACCCTGGGTCCGGCCATTCATGTGGACGTCAATTTGACACGTGCCACCTACCTAAAAATCATTGCTGATCAGGTACGCCCCTTCATGGCAACGGTATTCCCTGATGGCAGTGGCCTCTTTCAGCAGGATAATGTGCCCTGCCACACTGCAGAAATTGTTCGGGAATGGTTTGAGGAACATGATGAAGAGTTCCAGGTGTTGACTTGGCCTCCAAATTCCGGCTTCCTAATAATGAATGAAAGCTTCATAACGTTTGTACGGTAAGTATTTGAACTATTGGTCTGTTAAAGCTGCTCAACGAAAGATGTTTTAGTTAAAAATTATCAAATTTGCCATTATTTATTGAGTACATAAACATTCAGTGTTCAAATCAATGTCCTTACCCCGATTCACTACGGTAAGCCTATAAAAATGATTTGTATTTTGAGCTGTCGGGTTCAATTTGGCACGAAATCGCTGGCTTATGTCGTTCATCCTTGCATCATTATGCACACACTGGAAAGAAGCACCGGCTGTCTCATGTTCGGGCTGGAGAAACTATACGCTGTTCAGCTCAGTTCAGGAACACTCACACATTTGCAGTCCAGATGGATGTTTATCTGTTGTCCGTTTGGCGAAGTTGTTTACCTGCTATAATGCTTGGATATGTTTTCTGATAGGGTTGTTGAAGCTTATATTGGTTATCATGCTCGTATGAATTGAACATTACTCGTGTGTTAACCGATCGCGATGTATCTACATTGTCCGGTGAAGTTACTGTAACATGTTTAATATGTATGACTTCTGAAATCATATGTATGACGTCCAGGTGTCCCTAGGAGAATTGGTGCTGTTTTGAAGGCAAAGGTGGTCACATCAAATATTGATTTAGCTTTTTTATGTTTACTGGACTTTGTATGACATTAAGTGATAAATGAAAACTATTTATGTCATCATTTTTGAATCCTCACTATGCAACATTTTTCACAAGTGCCTAAAACCTTTGCACAGTACTGTATATATTTTTTATTTTTTATCCGCTTTTCTCCCAATTTGGAATGCCTAATTCCCACTGCTTAGTAGGTCCTCATGGTGGCGTGGTTACTCACCTCAATCCTGATGGCGGAGGACAAGACTCCGTTGCCTCTGCTTCTGAGACAGTCAATCTGTGCATTTCATCATGTGACTTGATGTGCATGACACCACCGAGGCTCACAGCATGTGGAGGCTCATGCTACTCTCGGTGATCCACGCACAACCACGTGCCCCATTGAGAGCGAAAACCACTAATCGCGACCACAAGGAGGTTACCCCATGTGACTCTACCCTCCTTAGCAACCGGGCCAATTTGGTTGCTTAGGAGACCTGGCTGGAGTCACTCAGCACACCTTGGATTCATACTCACCACTCAGGGGTGGTAGTCAGCATCAATACTCGCTGAGCTACCCAGCTCCCAAGCATATTATTTTTACAGTTAATAAATAAGTATATTTTATCCCCTGAATCCTAGTTTTATGTTTTTGGTGTTATTGTATGCATTGCATAGACATGCTAGGCTGGACACTATAGTATAAAAATAAGTCTTCTTTTGAACTCGTATCAGCCATATCACAAATTTAACCTTGTAGTTAAATTGTAGAACAATTCAAACATGAATAGTAGTTTAAACGCTAGAATAACCCTATTAAGATATGCTGGTCTTTTTAAAAGTGATTTAGTATTGTGTCAGAAAAGAGATTATATATGTAAAGTTCTTTCAAATATGTAAATAAGAGTGTATCTTCATCAACGCAAATCATATTTCCATTTTGGGACAGCTGTGGCTCAGGTGGTCGAGCGGGTTGGCCACTAATCGCAGGGTTGGTGGTTCGATTCCCGGCCCACGTGACTCCACATGCCGAAGTGTCCTTGGGCAAGACACTGAACCCCAAGTTGCCCCCAATGGCAGGCTAGAGCCTTGCATGGCAGCTCTGCCATCATTGGTGTTTGAATGTGTGTGTGTGAATGGGTGAATGAGACTCGGTGTAATGCGCTTTTTTAATGTGAGCACAATTTGAGAAATTATTAAGATCTATTCTCATCTCACACATGAGGTTACTGGGGTCTTTTCAGGAGAAACGTGAGAATTATTGGCTCTCAAATTTATTTTACTGGTGTCCTTTGTGTTTTCATCCTCATTTCATCCAGACGGTGCATATTTATAGAGTTAGACAGCAAATATATCCCCCAAAATATAACACTCGAAAGAGTTCATCTCAATTGGGTATTCTCTCAAGTTAAGTTTTTGTTTTCCTCTGTTGTCTTTTAGTCTGGTTGAGGTTTCCAATCTGTCACTGACACTTAGTTCATCCAGCATCAGTCTACTGAAGTGTGTGTTGGTGCTCAGCTCTGGGCTCTTTGGGGTGGGTGAGAGGAGACAGGGTGATGGCAGTGGAGATAAAAGTGTATGTGTGTCTGTGCATGTAAAGGTTTAGAGATGCGCCAAAGCAGCTGTGCTCTTTGTACATCTCTCAAACAGACATGAAAGAACCTGTTTAGAGGGCCAGACACCACGCACACACATACAGAGACAAACACACCACTGATTCCAAATAACATTGGGATAGTTTATCCAAAAATGAAAGTTCTGTCATCTCACACACACGTTGTGCAATTTGCAGGGAATAACGACTTCAATTTCTGTCTGCTTCTCACACAAAGCTACCGTTTGGCTTCAGAAGACTTGTAAAATAGCACATGAGTCTTATGAAATATAAAAAAAAAATAAAAATACCTAGACATAGTGCACTGAAACTTGAGGCACGTTTTTAACAGTTGAAGTTCTTTTTCACTTAACACAGCCTCTTAAAATTAGACCACCCCCTTTGTCCAAAACCTAGAACACCCTATTCTCAGTGATATCTGGGACATGTAAGGTGTACTTAAAAAATTATATCTCTTACAGCAACTTTTAGAACACTTTTATGGTATTAAGCAATTTGTAAACACTGTTTTAAAAGGATCTAAACTCGCTTAATTAATTAATTAGTTAATTACTCTGCTCAGTTTAACACTTTTACCATATATAAACCCATTCCACAGATTTTTCCTCAATATCAGCACACAAAATGCCAAAAAAAAAAAAAGGAAAAGGAAAAAAAGTGCAGATTCTGTCTGGGTGTTCGGGCACTGTCGCTCTGGATACAGAGGGTTCGTGATGATGTCACACATGACATTATGGTCACCATCCCTCTAGAGATCAGAGAGCGAGACATGGCAGTGGGCTAGAAAGAGAAAAGAGAGGAATTATGTAAACATATGCAGATTTTACATGAGCGCAAGAACAAATCTGACAAAGGGTGTTTCTCAATCCGCTCCCTAGTTTAGTAAGTACACTACCCAGGGAGTGGAGGAGATAGATGGATGAATGATTAATGAATGAATAAATTAATGACTGACTGACAGACAGACAGACAGACAGATAGATAGATAGATGGAGATTGAAAGACAGAGATTGATAGATAGATTTGGAATAAGGAGCTTATATATGTACTGTATATTCTGCTCAATAGTGGTGCCGTGACCCAGATGGGTGCGAGGTTTAGGGGAGTGAGTGTAACAGGAGCCAGCTGGTACATGTTAGCTGTGCGGTATGTGTAAACTTCACTCCCCTGACCTCAAGAGGCGCACTAGCGACTGATGCTAGAGGCTGTAGCCATTAGCCTCCTCGTTAGCGTGACTGCCTCCCATGCAGGAGATGCCGCTATATATATATATATATATATATATATATATATATATATATATATATATATAGTATAAACTTAGCAACTCCTTCATGCCAGTGGAATACAACAATGCAAAAGCTTTTCATGTTAATTCTTTATTAGTCTCAGTAGAGGAAATTGCTATGGACATTAAGGTTGCTATTACATATAAACACAATTATATCCTCATCACATATTCACATAATGTCTTCCTGTTACATCTGGAAACACAATAACAAAAGACAACATATACTGTACCTCCAATATACTTAGACCACAAAACAGGATACTAAACAATAATCACCATATACCCTCAGTACCTCAATCATTTCAGTCACCTTTCTTTATTCAACATCTTTGTCGACTATGGCACCAGAGAGAACTTGCATCTGTTTGTCTTACATTGTGGTGGCACACCTTCTGTCTAGGGACAGTAGTTCAACAAATGTGCAAATGAGCAAATTTACTAATGTTAACAATGAACATTAGTCAGATATACGGTACGATTAATACACTAAAAGTGCTTGTGTTCGGTTAAATTATTAGTAATATTAATAACGTTTTATTTAGCATCAAGGCCATTTTAATACATCCAGATATTATTATAGTTAATACTATTCTTATCTACATTGTAGCATTTGGTTACATTATATTTTGTATTTTTTCAGACCTGATTAACGTCATAAATATCTAACATCCACCCCTCCCGCACGTTTGGCTTCTAGCTGGTGAGGAGGATTTTCAGACAGGTGCATAAGTGAGATGAGCCGATGGGCAGGGAGGTAGGCTATAGAACAGGGAGTGATAGTGTTACTTACTAGGACCATTTATTTCTAATGAAAGGAGCGAATGGTCACGTCATTTAGTGTTTATGGCGCCAGCATCAGCCCCTGACTCCACAACATCTGCACAAGGGATGACACGAAACAAATAATGTTCAGCTAAAATTCGAATGAAGATTGAAATGTATGCATTTGTAACTGTATCAGATGTTATTAATAAAACAACAGGAACTTGCCCAGAGCCCCTGTTAATTTCCGATTTGTTCATCTGCATCAATTGGTTTAACAATAATAATAAGTGAACAAAAGTGTTCATGAATTTCCCACATAATAAACATAGAATTTGCAGTAATGATTAAAAATATGGGTGTAGAGCGGAGGAGGGCGGGGCCAGGCTGGAACAGCACATGCCCGGTCCCCAATCAGCCTGATGGGGGTTCGCGAGGGATAAAGGTGGCCGAGGACGACCGATCGAGATGCCCTGTGTGTGTTTGTGTGTGTCTTTTTATTTAATGACATATTATATATATTGTTAAGCCGGTTCTCGCCTCCTCCTTGCCCATCTAAACCCCCTTACACTGGTGCCAAAACCTGGGAGGGAGGAGGGATGCCCTTCATAGAGTCCTCGACACTTCCGTCCACCCAGGGGAGCGCCACTGCCATCCGTGAGGCAAGGAGGGTTGGGACTCCCTGACCACCTGGATCGATGGAGTCGCTGCCATCCGCTGGGGGACGGAGTAGCCAGACCGCCCAGATGTGGGGAACGGCCGCCGTCCGTGAGGCGAGGAGGGTTGGGACTCCCCAAACACCTGGAGCGATGGAGTCGCTGCCAGGGGCGAAGGAGTGTCCCAACATACCACCAGAAAAGTGGAGGGGCGTTCTGTCCACTGGGGGTCGGAGGTTGACTCCGGTCTGCCTGGGGTGGAGTGGCTGTCGTCCGCCTGAGAGGGTGGAGGAGTGATCGAGGACCTTGCAACGTGCATCAGAGAACCAGTGAATAAGCTTCTTTCTCTCTCTCTCTCTCTCGCCCTGTCGCTCCATCTTGGGCTGTCCCTTGCCTATTTTTTTGTTTTTTTTTGTTTTCCCCTCCTGTCTCCTCCCAGGTCGAGGAAGGCGGGGATGACCCGCTGGCAGACGGGCCAACAAGCTTGTAAATATAGTTGGTTTTGTAGTGCAAATGTAAACATTTATCGCCTTAGAAGTCATGCACTATAGTAAAAGTGTTTTGATGCCATGAAATTGCATTATGTGAGGAACAGGGTGTAAAGTGAGTGTTTATGCACTGATAATCTGCCGTTTTACTTGTGATTTGTATGAAAGTGAATAACATTCAAAGTTGTTGTAGCGTCTCTAGTGTTCATTTCAACAGCAAACTCACACGATACGCACAATGAGCAGTGGAAAAATAAAGCATTTTGGTGCAGACCAATCATGTCGCACGTATTTGCGTCATTAGTGATCCCTTGCTAGTGCCGGAATCTGTGTTCATGATATACTGATTCACATCAATGGTCACTTGGGGGCATTATGAGACACGGGCAAAGGAATACATGTGTGGTTTTGTCTCTGGAGAGCCGGTGCTTGTCAACTTGTATCATTAGTGAGCACATACAGGAAAAGACTATGTATCTTCAGCCTGACGCTCTAGATAGCTGGTAAAGGACATCACCTATTTTACCAGAACCACACGCATACACATCAAGGATGGATTACCGACCGAGCCAACGGGGCCAGTGCCCAGGGGCCCTTCACTACCAGGGGCAATTGACTGCACGGTGTCAACAACTTTTGGGCACGAAAACTAAATCACACCCTATCTCTGCAGCTTCCTTCTCAGCAAGGTTTATGATAACGGCTATAAATAAAGGCATACTGAGGCAACAGAGTTGCACACGCTGTGAATCATCCTTAAACAAACTTGAATATGTGTGTGTGTATGTTTGTGTGTTCCTCAGTGCTAACATAAATCTATTAGGATAGCATGAGGTAGCACACTAACTTTAGTGGACACACACAGCAGCCGTAGGGTTTCGCATAAAACACAGAGCATTCTGAGAAACTCACTCTGAACATAATGCAATTTCACTCGTGTTACACAGTGAACAGAATTTCACTAAATGTGTGTTTCTTCATCTTTGTGCAATTTCATGTCCCAGGGGTTGTTTTTACTTAAAACAAAGAGATTTTTTTATTTTTGTTATTTGAAGTTCACATGAAAATTGACATTTTAGCAGGTCTTAAGCATCCATTTTTGTCCCAGACCAAGACTTTCAATATTAAACTATACAAATCCATTACAAAAAAAATGAATTATTATATGTTTATAACTATGATCATCTAGTGAAATAAACATAAACCATTTCAATATTTAACATGTGAAAAGTATCATATTCAAAAGTTAGTGTAGCCTAGTTGACCAAGTTGACATAAGAGTCAGTGAAGAGCATGTTTGAGATAAAATTTGAAGCAAGTGAAATTTGAAGAAAACATAGTAAAATCAAGATAAATATCACATGTGAGCAGAATATTTCATTGGACATCATTTTCAATCAAATTGTGCCAAATTATTCAAAAATCATCTAAGTATCTGTTACAGGGCGGAGGGCCGGGTCGTGATTCCACACACCTGGCCCCTAATCAGGATAATCAAGCCTCAGAGAGGGATAAAAGCCGACTGGAGACTGCAGTGCGAGAGAGAGAGAGATTTACGGACAGCTGTCCGACACCTTTGTGTGTTTGTTGCTTATTAAACTATTATTTATATTGTCAAGCCGGTTCTCGCCTCCTCCTTTACATTAATCCCTTTACACTGGTGCCGAAATCTGGGAAGCAGTAGGGATGCGCCGTAGTAGAGTCCTCGCCACTACCATCCACCCCAACGGAGAAGCCGTGGCCATCTGCCGGGGGATGGAGGAGCCCGGCCGCCTGAGAGCCGAGGTATGGCCGACAGACTGCGAAGGGAGAAGGGGCTCCTAAACGACTGCCTGGAGTGGTCAGGGCCGCTGCCAGGGGTGGAGGAGACCCCTACCAGCCGCTGTAACGCGGCGGGGGCTGAGAGCGCCGACCACGAGTGGGGAGGGGCTCCTGGCCAACCGCCTTGAGCGGGAGAACCGCTGCCAGAAGGGTAGACCCCTTCTGTTTCCCGAGAACGCAGCAGGGGCGCTCCGTCCACCAGGGGCCGGAAGACTGCCTCCGATCCACCCGGAAGGCGAAGCTGTCCTCCATTAGAGGGTGGAGGAGTGGGCGAGGACCAAGCTGCGGCGTATCAGAGAACTGGCAGTGTTTTTTTTTCTCTCTCTCTCTCTCTCTCTCTTCCACTTCTGCTCCTTGTTGGCCTTTCCCACTCTTTTGAAAATGTTTTTGTTAATTTGGCACGATCGCCGTTACGGTGTGTAAGTGCCACAAACACCTTTGTGTGTTATTTATATTGTCATGCCGGTTCTCACCACCTCTTTGCCATTAATCCCTTTACAGTATAATTTAATTGTTTTTATTTAATACGCATTAAATGTTAACTATGAAATTAGCCTTGGCATGAAAAAGGAGTCAACAATTTTATTTCAAAAACGTTAAAAGTGTCATTTCGGGCAGCTGTGGCTCAGGTGGTAGAGCGGTTCGGCCACTAATCGCAGGGTTGGCGGTTAAATTCCCGGCCCACAGGACTCCACATGCTGAAGTGTCCTTGGGCAAGACACTGAACCCCAAGTTGCTCCCAATGGCAGGCTAGCGCCTTGCATGGCAGCTCTGCCGTCATTGGTGTATGAGTAAGAATGTGAATGGGTGGTTGGGACGCAGTGTAAAGTGCTTTGAATACCGCTAAGGTGCAGCGCTAAGTGCAGACCATTTACCATTTCCATCAGCGTAATTTCCAGCAGAGAATTCTGTTAAACACAATACAGAATTTGAAATATAGTATTCATTTAATATCAGTTACTTAAAAAACATTTATATTTTTCACATTCATGACTTCAACGTTTTATTAAGTCAATATCCATAAAAGTATCTTTACTTGAATTTAAGAACGACGATTGGGTGTAAAAGTTTAACCAAATGTATTTGTAATGCTCTCCTGCAGAAATGCTTTATGTCAAAACATGTCAAAAGTAAATTGGGGCAAATGACCTCTTTCTGTCATACTGAAATGATCAGAAATATAATCCTGACGAGTCCTGTTTTCTTCTGTAATTTGCTCCCCGTCTAAATATATTCATTCTGAAGAGCACAGAGGCATACAGTATCATCATTCCAGGAGGCTTTTCTGGCTGACTGCCGCATTCATTTTAGGAATAAGAAATGACGTGTTCCCATCTCTGTCAAATGTGGAGATGAATGGGTCCGTGGAAAGATGTTTGATTGTCCCTGCTGAGATTAAAAACATATATTAGACAGCATCTGGTCACTGTTTGTTTGGGCAGCGCTGCGTGTCGTCGCAGTAGAGGATATGCCGAGTGCTGTACATTCAGATAAACAGAGTTAGAACAGGCTGGCGGCCACATAGACAGTATTAAAGGCAGAATCCAAGAGGCTGATATTCGAAGAGCTTATCGGCCGCAGGGCACACTCGTCTATATGGTAAATAAATGTCTTGCTGTACTGTCTCATGCCCTATCATGACAGACCAGGGCAGGAGAGAATGAATGAATGAATGGGAGAGCGATCAATTCTTCTCAGATCCACTTTTCAATACTTCTTGTTCTTGTTATGTATCACGATAGGCCCAGTAGGAGACGCCTACCTTAGGATGACTACACATATCAGTGTGTTAGTTCATATCTAAAAATGCCAAAAATTTGTATTTTAGGAATAGGGTATGGAAAGTCCCAACAAGGTTAGGGTTAGGTAGTTAGGTCATTCCATGCCAACCAGATCCCCAGCTCAAAACTTGGTGAAAGAAATACATAAATGTACATAATGCATAAATACATAAATGATGACGAAAGCCAACATATTAAAGGCCATGAATCAATGTTTTGGAGTCAAAATGACAATTTTCATGAGTTTGGAGCAGAACTACAGGTCCAAAAATAACCTTAGAAAGGTGTCAGCATCATTATTTTATTTTACACAGAGATATGTAGGGCTATGACTAAAAATCAGTTGACTTCAGCACCCCTTGTTGCATTATAAGCCAATGGGGTCTATATCATCATTTGTTTGTGTGTTGTTTTTCCCAATTTGGGGGGCCTATAACTCCAGAATTATTAAAGATATCTAAATACCCTTTTATAATCTGATTCAGAACAAACTTTACTTTTAATATCTTCATTTTTAAGGCTCTATATGGTTAAATTCTAGAGATATAAGGCTCTCAATGTGGCTCCATGCACGAATGCTTCAATTTAACAGATTTTCAATGGTTGAAAACCAAATGTAGGTCAGATGGTATGAAGCTAGTTTTTCTTCTCCAACAATACAAAGGGCTGAAGTACAAATAATGTTGAAACTAGAAATTCACCTTTATTTATTAACATAAAAACAATGATTGATTTGAGAACCAAAAAAGACACTTTTGTACAGAATAAACGACACGCATAGCTCTTCAGTTAGTCAATACTTTTGTCCAATTTTTGGACACACCCCATTCGCATAGAATGCAACACGGGTTGCTGGAGTCAACTAATTTTAGTAACAGACTTGCCTATCTCAGTGTAAAAATGCCATCTTTCTAATGTTATTTATTTGACCTGTAGTTTTGATCCAAAATCATGAGGTGAACTTTGCAATTTCGAACCTATTTCAATTTCTACTAAATAATGGATTACTTGCTAAATATTGATTCACAGCATTTCATATTTTGGCTTTCATCATCATTTATGTTTATGTTTTCTTCAGAAAGAATATTAACAAAATCACAAATTTCAGCTGGGGATGTTTCTAAAAGTTGCTTGATTTAACATTGTATAACCTGTATGAATATGGATGTGTCTGGAATAGCATACTACCTATACTATATTTGCAGTACTTTTACATTTATGCATTTGGCAGACGCTTTTATCCAAAGCGACTTACAGTGCACTTATTACAGGGACAATCCCCCCCGGAGCAACCTGGAGTTAAGTGCCTTGCTCAAGGACACAATGGTGGTGGCCCTGGGATTCGAACCAGCAACCTTCTGATTAATAGCCCTGTGCTTTAGCCACTACGCCACCACCACTCCATATGCAGTAATTGCATAGTATAGATAGAGTTGTGTTTATGCACAAAATATTGGATGACCTACTACGTACATATACCATGTCAAAATGTGCAGTATACAACCAGAGCACACTGCAAAGAATACTGTATACCACAATGCAACGTGCTCTACTTGGCCATCCATTTTCAGCTTGATGAACGAACCAGAAGTAATGTTCATCTTGGACCACTTTTTTAATGTTTTTTGATTCAATATTTGATTGGACTGCAAAACGTTGAGACAATTTAACATAAAATGTTATTTCCGAAATAACTGAATGTCATTCGCTGAATTAAGCATGTAACTTAATGAGAACAACAATGTAGTTTCACAACAATGTAGCATACTGCTGTTGGAAACATGAATCGTTGCAATGGCATAACGTTTCGCATACTTTAAAAATATATTGGTAGTATGAAGTATATAATGCACAGTAAGCTGTATGCTAGGATTGCATTTCAAGTATAGCCAATGTAAATGCAAGTTTGCATGTCATTGACGCTATAGAATTAGTTTTACTCTATCCACAGTTTCTATTTAAGTGTCTGCAAATATAATCGTGTGTGTGTGTCCAGACCTCCAGCATGGACACTCTGCTTCTGTTTTCCAGGCTAAGTGCTCTTGACTCATGTATAATTCAGCTCCGTTCACTCCAGTGTTTTTACATCGGCCTGCTCTCTCTCTCTCTGACTTCACCTTTCTCTTTACTTATTTTAAATTTTTTCATCATTTATCTGCCTTTTTCTTCTTTCCTTCTGTGTTCCATCCCACCATGATGTCTTGGAAGAGAAAAAAACCCACTCAGGGTTTGTTTTAGCATTTACATTTACGTTTATGCATTTGGCAGACGCTTTTATCCAAAGCGACTTACAGTGAAATTATTACAGGGACAATCCCCCCCGGAGCAACCTGGAGTTAAGTGTCTTGCTCAAGGGCACAATGGTGGTGGCTGTGGGGATCGAACCAGCAACCTTCTGATTACCAGTTATGTGCTTTAGTCAGCTACGCCACAACCACTCCAAAGCAGTGCATTGCTCATTGCATACTGTGCAGTACATACAATATAGGCCTTATTGCCGTCTACGTTTTTTAAATAGTATGCTAAACAGTATGCCGTATTCAACTATGAACAGGAGTGTGCCACATTGTTGTTGTCACATGATATACTACACTGCCTATTTAATGGAGTGGTGGTGGCATAGTGGGCTAAAGCTCATAACTGGTAATCAGAAGGTTGCTGGTTCGATCCCCACAGCCACCACCATTGTGTCCTTGAGCAAGGAACTTAACTCCAGGTTGCTCCGGGGGGGATTGTCCCTGTAAGTGGCTTTGGATAAAAGCGTCTGCCAAATGCATAAATGTAATTCAGTGAGTAATGTTCAGGTATCATCTCAATTAATAATACAATAATAATCACAATACAGTGTACCATGTCAGTGTAGTACTGTAGGTCATCCAGGTATTCTGCATACAAAAAACATTTGCATACTGTGCAAGGTGCAAATACTTCATACTTTCTACTGCAAAAATAGTATGAGTAGTCCACCATTCCATGCATGCCCTTAGAAAATGTCAAAAATTTTGATCTTAATCTAAATAAATTCTATAAGATGCAGATATACAGTATATAAAGTGATCAATCCATCCATGAATTTTGAGACTTCTGGATTCACGACAGGGTGCCAGTTTCAGTTTTCTCTTTTCAGCTCACGAGTTTGAGCAGTTTGGCAGAGGACAGCAACAGTAATTAATCTTGCCTTGGGAATTAGCCGGATGTCAGCACAAGTCAGACTGCAGACGCATTTTTAAAAAGGGCACATTTAATGGCTACTTGTTTGAGACTGTTGACCGACCCCAACCACACGCTGATCTGTGTCATCGCCGGAGACGCTCTGACAGACCGCCGTACTGCAGCTTAATCTCTGTACAAGACTTTAGAAAGCTGGAGAGTTGGGACAGTTCAGTCATAATATGAATTGCATACACAATATGAAATATGTAACAAATATACCAATCAATCCAGATTATAAACGTTAGAATGACTTCTGCTGTGTTTACTATTTTTGCAGGAATCAACATATGAATGATTAGCTCTCAAATGGGTCCCAGGTGTTGTACGATGCAATTACGTGTTGTTTATGTTGTTCATTTGTCTTTCTCTGTCTCTTTCTCTCTCTACAGAATGACACGTGGAGTGAGTTGTACTCGTTTGCCGTGTTTAAAGCGATGAGTCACATGTTGTGTATTGGTTACGGCCGTCAGGCTCCGGAGAGTCTCTCTGATATCTGGTTGACGATGCTCAGCATGATTGTTGGTGCCACCTGCTACGCCGTCTTCATCGGACACGCTACGGCCCTCATCCAATCACTGGACTCCTCGCGACGCCAGTACCAGGAAAAGGTAAGAGTCACGTCTGTAGAAATACTTTGTTACTGTACTTAAGTAGATTTTTGGAATAATTACCACTTCACTTGAGTATAAATGATTGTTTTGAGTTATCTTTTACATTTACTTCCATTTAACCAAGACCATAGGCGGAGGGTGATCGCACTGCAGGGTAAGGCTACAATATCCCCCCAGGGTTTAAGGTGGGCTGCAATGGTCCGGCACCTTTGCTTGTAGGGCTCAGGTGGTAGAGCGGGTTGGCCACTAATCACAGGGTTGGTGGTTCGATTCCCGGCCCACGTGACTCCACATGCCGAAGTGTCCTCAGGCAAGACACTGAACTCCAAGTTGCTCCCAATGGCAGGCTAGAGCCTTGCATGGCAGCTCTGCCATCATTGGTGTGTGAATGTGTGTGAATGTGTGTGTGCGAATGGGTGAATGAGTCACAGTGTAAAGCACTTTGAATACCGCTAAGGTTAAAAAGGCGCTATATAATTGCAGACCATTTATCATTTATAAATCTGTTCTATTTCTTTTATGTTCTGACACGGTTTTTGTTTGTTATTTCACACATTCTGGCTCAATTCACAAGTATACTTCCTCAGACATCTTTCAAGTTCATTATGCTTCGCTCTAGTCAGTTCTGCATGCTGGTAGAGGCAGCTATTCAAGAACGGCGCGAGACTGCGCCCCCGCATACACACACGCATTGCGCTTCTCTATTGTTCTGCGGTCCAATCACTAATTCATAGAAATCGCAACATACTCTATGGAATCAACTGCTCACCCATTTCTGAGATCAATATGCAGTAGCAATTTTTCTTATTAATTTGTTTATTTTTGTTTATTCTGTATACCCTTTGAGAATGTTAAAATAGTTTTGCATGTTCAAAGGCAAGATGACGCCTTACTTCGGGCAAGAAGAAGATAAACTTGTCCCAGCTGTCATCTGATTATTATAAAATGCATAAAATAAATCTGACATCATTATTAAACATTTACATTTACATTTATGCATTTGGCAGATGCTTTTATCCAAAGCGACTTACAGTGCACTTATTACAGGGACAATCCCCCCGGAGCAACCTGGAGTTAAGTGCCTTGCTCAAGGACACAATGGTGGTGTCTGTGGGGAACGAACCAGCAACCTTCTGATTACCAGATATGTGCTTTAGCCCACTACACTACCACCACTCTTTATTAGGCTACAGCAAACAAATATGCACGATTTATTTGATTGGCATAACAGCCAATTAAATAAGGGGTAGTAAAAACTCTTTACTAACCCAGCAAAATAAAATACAAAATAAAAATAACCGAACGGAACTGTTAGGACCTGCATTCACCATTAAAAGGGGTCCCGCATCTGTCATGCAGGTGAATTCAAGTTTTGAAAGTTAAGATAAAATCCAGTGGAGAGAGTCTTCTTCAAAAGCTCTAGGAACGATGATGAATTTCTTTTCAGTCATCTTCATGTTGGTTTGTTTCATGTTTGATAGGATGCTTATTGATTTAAACATGAAAGGATGCGTAGTGGTGGTGGCGTAGTCTGCTAAAGCGCATAATTGTAATCAGAAGGTTGCTGGTTCGATCGCCACAGCCACCACCATTGTGTCCTTGAGCAAGGCACTTAACTCCAGGTTGCTCCGGGGGGGATTCTCCCTGTAATAAGTGCACTGTAAGTCACTGTGGATTAAAGCGTCTGCCTAATGCATAAATGTAAATGAATGCAATTAAATCGTAATGTTACAAATGCGGATACACTTAATGCTACTTTAGTCTAATAAATATGTATTAATGTAAGATTTGCACTACATTATTTTATATTTGTTTTAAAATGTTCAATTCTTTCAGAAATAAAGGCAATCTCCATGTCTACAGCGACTCAAGAGATTAACGTTTTAAGATGAATTTGGCCACAGCCACTGATCTAGAGTCAGCTTTCCCTTTACGCTAGCAATTATAGATTGTAAATGATGTGGGGAAACTGATCCTTGACAGTTTACTGGTGCATCTACGAGCAGTGTTTTCCAGGAGCGGCAACAAGAATTTCCGATCAATATCTAATAAGCATTAATACAAAGATCATGCCTCACTCAGCCTAATAAAAACATGACAACGCAAGATAACGTGTTAGATGAGTTATTCTCTGATTTTGGCGTCAAATTGTAAACAATCACTTAACTCTATACTCTGCTTGAAAGCTTCACTTTATTTAGTTGACCAGCTACTGGAAAGCTTCTAAAACAACCAGGCCAATTTAACTGTTACACTTGTGTAAAATCACTATGCAACAACTGCTTTATGCAGCACAATGAGCTAGTAGCTAACAGCTAGCAGTCGTGTTATTGTTTAAGGTCAGTAATGTTTGTGTCATGTTTAAGATGATGTCACGGCAGTAGAGGCGGCGCAACTATGACGATCAGTCTATAAGCCGACCCACGTTGAGGTGGCACTAAACAGCAGTGGAAATGCAAGCTCAGAAAAGTAAAGTGAGTAGAATTGAGTCGAACCGTATCGTAACGTGCAGTGGAAAAGTGACAAAAGTGTGCTGATTGATATATGTTTAATCCGTTTAAAGCTGCACTACTGAACTTTGGGCTCTCTGGCGACATCTGTGGTTGAAACCTAAAATTGCAAGAAACTTGCATAGGAACATTTTATGGGAGATGTGATTTGGCACTGCTGTTACCTGCTTTGCCTGTGATGACTCGGAGATAGTGCAGCTTTATGACTTTACCTCGATAAAAGAAACCAAGTTGTTTACATGACCTTACACATGGCTTTTAAGCATGATCATTGCAAGGTTGTGCATGTAAACACACTCTATTTGTAAAAATCAATTGTATTTCAATTTTAGATTATATCAAATATTTAGTGGGCCCTTTATATTTCATTATTATGTGGATTCCCTGGGAATCAAACCTATGGTTTTGGAGTTGTTAGCACCATGCTGTACCTGTTGAGCTACAGGAACTCAGAATATGAGCTCTATTGCCTAACCCAAAATATTCGATCAAGATAATCCAATTTAAATACAATTGCAGTAGAGAGTCTTTTAACTTAAACAATACTTACAAAGAACCCATTGAAAAAGCACTCCTAAATCCATTTAAAGTCTCTGTTGTTCCAGGCCCAGTACGGCTAATGTTTGCTCAGCTGTCACGGTTTGTTTGATGCTGTTGCTCTGTGTCAGCAACTTTCCAAATGCTGTACATTTGATTGGATTATTACTGCCAATGCAATAGATATGTGTTTGATTTTTATGGTTAAAATATGCAAATACTGCTCTGTTATGAACGTATCAGGGTAGGTTGCAATTTCTCATGCCATTGTGCAGAGTATGGGTACAGAGCCAATGAAATGCAGTTGTTTTCGCATATCCCAACTAAGCTGGGGTCAGAGCGCAGGGTCAGTCATGAAACAGTGCCCCTGGAGCAGATAGGGTGAAGGGCCTTGCTCATGGGCCCAACAGTGGTATCTGGTGTTGAACCCCTACCTTTCGTTCAGTATCCCAAAGCCTTAACTGCTAATCCACCATCCTTTTGTGCTATCTTTGGGTGTATGCACACAAACTGAGAATGTATTGGATGTAAATTAAGTGGCAAAATAGTGCAAATTGCTGTTTGTTCCTGAGAAATAGGTAATTGCGCTAAGATGTTTCAAAAGCAGGTCTGTTTTCAGCGCTAAGTCCAAACTCACCTCCTGCATTTTGCAGTTTGGTAATTCCACCAGCAGGGGGTAATAAAGTTCATGTCCAACTCTGAAAATAAAGTGGAGGTATGAAATTATGTCCCTGACAAACGGCTGTTTTTTTTTTCTTGATTTTATTTAAATTATCGTTATTGTTTATATTTACTATTGCATTTATGATCTTATTTGGTATTTTGCCACCTGTTGTTGAGGAATGATTTTTATGTCAATGCAAAAGGTGCAGGTGAAAGAAGTTGGAGAGAATAAAATATTTAGATTTGGTATATCATTTTTTTTTTTACCATTTCCTTATTTTGATTATATTTTTGTTTAGTTTGAAGTGCAATCTGAATTTAGAAATATTTTTTGTTTAATTTTTTTATTTTAATTGATCAAAATCGATAGGTAGAAGTGAAGTGCATGTCAATCACTATTAATACTAGTCATGATTTGTGTGTCAGCAATAATACTTGCATGGCTTATAAATCCTGATAGTAACATGTTCTAAGCATATAAAGTGTATGTATGTCCATATTTATTTTATTCTAATCCATTGCATACAGTCCATTTACACCAACTTCTTATGGGTGTGCTGTTTTTGTTTATATCGCCTGTGCTTGACAGGGAATGGACTATATTACATGATGCAGAATCTGCAATAACCGGAGAAGAACCTCAGAATTAAATTGCACTTGACCCAGCCCACATTTGCAATATGCATGCATTCCCTCACAATAGTTTGCATACCCTCGCAATACGTTTTGCATTCCCATAGTAACCACAAAATGTAACATGGTTTTATTACAGTATCTAGAGTTCAACTATAGGCCATTTCAAGAATGTATAAAAACAAAATGAATTGGAACAGTCCAAATTAATTTCCGGATCCTTTCAACAAAGTCTCTTTTTCAAGGTAAGTCCACTCGGCGGCCATCTTTGGTATGCTCTTGGCTAGTTTGGGCAGCTATTTCTCTATGTAAACAAGCGTCATGACAGTGCAGCTCCTATATACTTGAATGGGGAAATCGGTGATGAGGCTGCATTTTGTTTGTTGACCGTTGCCTGCCGTTGGGCATTCCAATTTCTTCCATTCTTTTTAATAGAAGTGGCCCATCTCTGCTAAATGGTCTCCGCTTTGACTAGCATGGTGTACGAACTACGAGCAAAAAGAGTAAACCCAGTTACTATTGTCCACGTAAGAATTTCAGAAAGGGACATGCTGTAACTATCCATTCTCAGTCTTTAATCTTACTATATACTTATATTTTTGTGTCCAAACACCGATTGTTTCACCTTATGATGTCACAGCCCAGGGTTGCATCTCAGTTACATCTTACAGTCCTACCAACTTTCTCCAGTATTTCACTCCTCTGTCTTTCCCTGAGTTGTCTGAGATTGTTTCTCACCTTAAGCCTTCTTGCTGCCCTTCTGATATTATTCCCTTTCGTCTCTTTAAGGAGGTCTTTGATGTCCTTTCTCCAATTGTGTTAGCTATAGTAAACTGTTCATTACACACTGGTGTTGTTCCATCTGGTTTTAAGCATGCAGTGGTACAACCACTATTGAAAAAAACAATCTTGACCCTAATGATCCTGGAAATTTCAGACCTATTTCTAAATTATCGTTTATTTCTAAAATCCTGGAAAAAGCAGTTTTCAAGCAGATTTCTTCTTTCTTGACTAATTTTAACATACAGGATAAATTCCAATCTGGTTTCAGAGCTCTACATAGTACAGAATCCGCATTACTTAAAGTTTATAATGACATTCTTACCATTGACTCTGGATCAAGTGCATCACTTATCCTCCTTGACCTTACCGCTGCCTTCGACACTATTGATCATGGTATTCTTACTGATCGCCTGGAAAATAGTGTCGGACTACAGGGCCCTGTCTTACGCTGGTTTAAATCATACCTGACAGAGAGAACATTCTCTGTTAAACTGGGTGCTAAATCATCCCCTCCAGTGGATATTAAATATGGTGTCCCTCAAGGATCAGTTCTTGGTCCCCTGTTATTTTCCCTATACATGCTGCCCCTTGGCTCAATCCTTGAAAAGCACAACTTAAGATACCATTGCTATGCTGATGATACATTACTGTATTTACCCATTTCCCCTGGTTGTACTTCAGATATCGATACTATTTTTAACTGTTTGGAAGACATTAAATCATGGATGGCAGAAAATTTCCTTCAGTTGAATACTAAGAAAACAGAGATGATTTTGTTTGGATCGTCCCCCACTTCAAAACACTGGAGTAATGCCCTTGGCCCTTGTTCATCAAATTTGCAGAATATGGTCAGAAATCTAGGTGTCATTTTTGAAAGTTCTCTTAATTTGAATAAACAAGTTAGCTCTGTTGTCAAAGGTAGTTTCTATCAGCTTAGAACAGTAGCTAAGCTGAAGCATTTTTTATCCAAGAAAGATCTTGAAACACTCATTCATGCTTTTGTTTCCTCACGCTTAGACTACTGTAATTCTCTGTATACAGGTCTAACCAAACATAATTTAAATAGACTTCAGTTAGTCCAGAATGCGGCTGCAAGACTTCTCACGGGCACTAAAAAGTATGAGCACATAACCCCAGTTTTAGCTGAGCTCCACTGGTTACCAGTGAAATTGAGAATTGATTTTAAAATTTTACTTTTCGTTTTTAAAGCTCTACAAGGTCAAGCCCCTTTGTATATTTCTGAGCTTTTGACTACTTACTCTGCCGTCAGACCACTCAGGTCTACAACCCAACAGCTACTTGCTATCCCCAAGACACGTCTTAAAACCAGAGGGGACAGAGCTTTTTCTGTAATAGCTCCTAAACTCTGGAACTCCCTCCCACTTCATATTAAGTCCTGTAATACAATTGGTAGTTTCAAGACAAATCTGAAAACACACTTTTATTCTCTTGCCTTTAATTCTTTTTGATTTTTTTTTTTTTTTTTTTTTAATGTATTTAAGGAGTCCTGTACTCATTTTTATGAATTTGTCAAGGCATATTGTTTTTGCCTTTCCTGTTTTAACCTGTGAAGCACTTTGGGTCAACTGTTGTTCGGTTAAATGTGCTATACAAATAAAATGACTTGACTTGACTTGACTCCTACACTAATTCATTTAAAGTCACTATTGTTCCTGCTAACTACTATTTGCGCAGCTGTTATGGTTTGTTTGTTTTTGCACTGTGTCAGCAACATTTCACATGCTGTTGCTTTGATTGGATAATGACTGCTAATGTGACAGATATGTGTTTGCCTTACAATCTCTGTGTTTGTTTTCATTGCAAGCTCTCTATTAGCCGAAGAGTCCAAAGTTACAGAATCAGCTAATGTACTACCTACCGCAGTGCTGCTGACTTGGTCGTGGCTGGCATATTTCTGCATGTCGTGTTTATAACAGTAGATTAGACCTGGCGTGACTATCATCGTTTCTGTGCCGGTGAGCTCAGCCAATCGCTTGTCTGCTCTGTTACCATGCAGAACCCTTAGCCAAATGCAACGGAGCTCTGTGATTGGTTGCTTTGAAAAGGGGGGGATTGCCCCCTCACCCTGGTTAGCCAGTAATTTGAGGCGGGTGTGTTTCCTAAGTGGAGGGCAGACAAGGTGTGTTCTAGTGGTTGTGTACACCATTTATGTGTGTGTGTGTAATATTGCAATGTCTCCCTGGACAAGGTAAAATTGATGAGGCAGCAGATTACTGTCCTGCCAGTGTCCTCGTAAAGTTGACATAGGTGTGTGTGTACGCCCACTGTGACCTGTGTGTCCTTGAGAGTGCTGTAATTAACTCATGAGGGAGGGAGAAAGAAAAGACAGGCAGAGAGGAATAGGGTGTGGGGGATGGATAGACCTGTAGGGGTCACGGACGAGTGACCTGTTTCTCTGCGCATTGTGCTGCACTCAATTTGAAAAATCCTCATCTTGAATCCCTGCTTCAGTTTTAAAGGGACTGTTTACCCAAAAATAGATTATTGAAGAAATGGTTATTAGCTTTCAAACCAAGAGCTTGTGAATTGCATTTGAATTGAATCTGGAAATCTGGATCAATACACAGTCCTACTATTGATTTCGATACAATGCCCCTATAAATTCTTGTGTTCTTTTGATTTTGCCGTGAAATATAACCTGGACATGTTTCGGTGAGATTCGCTCCATTGCAGTCAGACTGTCTGTGCTGTTTGTCACCTGAAACTCATACCTGATCTGAATCACAGAAGGCATGACTCATCCGACTGGGAAAAATTCTGCTCTCAAGCAGAAAAAAATGTATGCAGACATGTACTCCAAAATGACGAAAGTATATGAATGATTCAGGTCCCTCTGGAAGCCTCTTGCTCAAACTATAGAGTCTTCTGAGAATTGATCATTAGTTTATGATAGAGTCAACAGTTAGTTCTCTATGAGAGAGTTTTAATGATGATCATCAGCTATTAGACCTTTATGTCTGTGTCTTTGCCCCTGGTGTCACGATTCACTGTTGTCTGGCCTGTGTTTCTCCCCTGTCATCTGTTCCCGGACTACACTTCCCATAATTCCCTGCTCTCATCTCTGCCAGCTGTCCCTCATTGTCCTCACCTGTGTTTCATTTAGTCATTATCCTTTTCCTCCGGAATGAAACACAGGTGAGGACAATGAGGGACAGCTGGCAGAGATGAGAGCAGGGAATTATGGGAAGTGTAGTCCGGGAACAGATGACAGGGGAGAAACACAGGCCAGACAACAGTGAATCGTGACACCGGGCATGTTTTTAAAAAAAAAAAAAGGAAAAAGGGTCATCCCATGTACACATTAAGGCTGCAAAATTATTGAGTTTATGGTTATAGCTGCTGCGATTGACTAATTATGAAAATTGACGATTATAACATTCCCTTTAGGTCTACTTCTTTTGCGTAAAAATCTCATGTTTATGTTTTGTTTTGTTTTGCAGCAGTTTTGTGCTGAAATGCTGCAATGAAATGTGATAGTTACATGAATTTGCCCCAGAGAGTCGTTTGAATTCTCATGATATCTAAACAACACACACACACACACACACACACACACACACACACACACACACACACACACACACACACACACACACACACACATTGCCTGAAGAAGAAGTGTGGCACATACATTTAAAGCGATTCCACATATGTTACAATGAACGATTCTGTTTGATTTGCATCATAGCTGCAAGATACCAAATATTCAGTTCAACAATGTCGTGGCTGCAGTGGCCACTCAGAATGGATTGTGTGTGTGTGTGTTTGCTAGCTTTTCTCGTTTATATCACTGGTATAAGAGTGTGTTGATTGTGTACTAAATCTGGCAGGCAGGAAACAGTCTGGATACTAAAAGAGATTGACAGAGCTGGACAGATTAGAACAGGTAGAAAATCAATTCTGATTTGCTATCTCGACACCAGCTTTCCTTGTGAAAACGCACTCCGTAACCGCAAACTTTGAATAACAATGATGTTGGGAACATGGGTGCAGTCAGGGGTGGGAATGTTTTCAGTAAAGGCCCGAAAGTTTTTGTCATCTTGTAGTGATGTTAGATGGACAAAAAACAAAGCACACTGGATAAAGCAGGTGCGTAGAAAAATAACTACGGTAAATAAACAAGAAACAAAATCCTGCATTTTGTTTCTTGTTTTTTTACCGTAGTGATGTAAAAGTATCTTTAGGTACAGTATGTATGTGTGTATATATATATATTAGGGCTGTCTTTTTAACATGTTAATTTTCCATCCATCCATCCATCTTCAACTGCTTATCCGAAGTCGGGTCACGGGGGCAGCTGCTCCAGCAGGGGGCCCCAAACTTCCCTATCCCGAGCCACATTAACCAGCTCTGACTGGGGGACCCCGAGGCATTCCCAGGCCAGTTTGGAGATGTAATCTCTCCACCTAATCCTGGGTCTTCCCCGAGGCCTCCTCCCAGCTGGACGTGCCTGAAACACCTCCCTAGGGAGGCGGCCAGGGGGCATCCTTACCATATGCCCAAACCACCTCAACTGACTCCTTTCGACGCAAAGGAGCAGCGGCTCTACTCCGAGCTCCTCACGGATGACTGAGCTCCTCGCCCTATCTCTAAGGGAGAAGCCTGCCACCCTTCTGAAGAAGCCCATTTCGGCCGCTTGTACTCGCGACCTAGTTCTTTCGGTCATGACCCAGCCTTCATGACCATAGGTGAGGGTAGGAACAAAAATCTCTTTTTGTGACAACGGTGTGATAGAGCGAGTGCAATACCCCCCCGCTGCCCCGATTCTCCAGCCAACCTCCCGCTCCATTGTCCCCTCACTCGTGAACAAGACCCCAAGGTACTACTTGAACTTCACTTGGGGCAGTACCTCCTTCTCTACCTGGAGTACGCACTCCATCGGTTTCCTGCTGAGAACCATGGCCATCATGTTCATTTTGTCTGATTTAATTCTATGAAAAAACAAAAGTTAATTATGCCCCGGACCTGTACATAAATTCCTTAAGAAGAAATGTTCCTACCATCGGACCAATGCAAGCTTACATTTATATTTATGCATTTGGCAGATGCTTTTATCCAAAGCAACTTACAGTGCACTTATTACAGGGACAATCCCCCCAGAGCAACCTGGAGTTAAGTGTCTTGCTCAAGGACACAATGGTGGTGGCTGTGGGGATCAAACCAGCAACCTTCTGATTACCAGTTCAGTGCTTTAGCCCACTACACTACCACCAGTCCACAAGCTTGATGTACCCCCTTGATGCAAGTACCAAATATTTTAATTAAGATTATGAATTTGCAAACGTTAAGGCACAATGCATTGGACGTCACAGTTTTCTTTCTTATATTTTCAAATTTATCCTATTTTAGCCCATTTATCTTCTAAATTGACTTAAAACACCTGATGAATCAATAATAGGCTTCAAAACTATCAATTGTATACAATGTGTGTCGAACTAAGGAAAACCGAAAGGGAATTTTTTCTTTAATCATGTTTTACAGTCCACAGTGTTAAAAGCACACAACTTCTGATGTAGAGTGTATCTGAGGCTGAGATGATGTTTTAGTTTCAGTAATATTTAAAGATTTACTAGATATATGACACCTCACTGATTAAAACTTTTATTGTAAAGTGTATTACAGTACAATATTTCGTCATAGTATGGCCCATATGTATCCACAGAGGTCTGGGCTGAGCTCTGGATAACCACTGGTCTTAGAACTGCCCCTGGTTTGGAAACTGAAAAAGGACGTGGCCTTAGTAGCAAGAAAACAAAATATACTTGACCTCACCTGTATTCGCTATGTTCTATGAGTTCTCTCTGTTTTATTTCAAATTTACCAGCCCCCAAATGTCACATGGAATACACGAACTGTGGTTGTTGCTTTACATGTCACTCATAGAGGTCTCCTCTGGTCTAAGTGGCCGGTTCTAGCTCTGAATAAATGGCAATGGAGATATAATGTGGAACACAATGCTTGTGTTGTCATGCTAGTTGTCTTATCTGGTTTAGCTAGGTTTAGCTAGTCACCCTGATGGTTTAGCTGGTCAGGCTGGTAGACCAGCAGGCCATCCATCTAAACCAGTAAAAGACATCTAAGCCCCAGCTTGGCTGGTCTTTTACTGGTTTAGATGGTTAGCCAGCTGGTCTCCCTGCCTGACCAGCTGGCAAGTGCCCAAAACTCCTCCAAAACAGTCATTCTGTAACTATACAGCCTATATCAAAGAACCATGGTACTGCCACAGTACTTATTTGCAAGAAAGAACAAAGTCTGATTATTTTGGAAATTATTTACATTGGGCAGTTGATTACAAATCTCTTAGATAAATGACAGATATCTTTGCCTGTGACTGGTATAACAACACAAATTTAAAACGAGATCTGAGTGACTAATTTTCTCAAATTTGCTTTGGTGATACTGAGGTGATTTATACCAAAAATCAGTGCAGTTAATGCACGGGGTCCCCCAATCACCCATCTTTCCGCTGAGTGCATTCTCCAATGTGGAGCACAGGTCTTGGTCTAGTTGGCTCCAGGCTTCATTATCACCAGATCTTGGCCAATTAATTAGTTTCCTTATCCCTGGTTTCTTTTCGTTGTCTTGTCTTCCGTCTCTTGTGGATTAACAGTATCCTTCTGCGGCTCACCTTGCGAGTATGACTTGTCCTACTGGTGGTAATGGTCTTCTTGGTGACCCTCCACAATGGTGGATTCAGTAGCGCTATGGTGCTCAACTGGGCTCTATATCCTTCTTGTCTGGCCTGCTGCTGCATTGCAAGGTTGTGTCTGGCTGTTCCTGCCACGTTTCATTCTTCCTTTCATTACGCTCGTCCACCCGTAGCTGCATCTCCTAAGCATCCTTTGCTCATTTATCCATGGTCATTCTAGTCCTGTCCGTAGAGTCCACCCTAATTAGTCCATCTTCCATCCCACCTCTCGGAGGACCACTGGGCTGTTTTTCTTGTATAGTGCTCGTAGTTAGTTAGGGTGTCACCTGTGGGTAAGGTAACTAGCCTTCCAACCCCTGTGCAGACTTTCCTGACAGTCTTCCAGTCTTCCCTGGACTACAACTTCCCTTTTCAAGTAAACACTGGTCTCCCAGAATATTAGTCTGCTGGGCATTACTGCCAGCCATGGATTATAAATCGAATGGATTCCTTTTTTGCTGCCTTTTTATTTATTTTTTTGGAGCTTAAAACCTTTAACCCCTTTGATTTGCATTGCATGGATCAAACACCTTATACATTCTTCAAAAAAGCTTGTGTTATGCAGAAGAAAGTAAATCATAGGATTATGGAATGGCATGAAGGTGAGTAAATGATGAGAGAATTTTTATTTTTGGGTGGTCTATTCCTTTAAACTACTATTTAGAGCTGACATTGTATGCCTCTATCAGTTATACTATATAGACAGCACACACACACACACACACACACACACACACACACACACACACACACACACACACACACACACACTGTAATGAAGCATGAGTGGAACATTATTGTGTGTCCTGGTTTGGAAGGGCAGTTGTCCATTCACAGACTCATCAGGAACAGCAGCTGATGCAAACCGGCAGATTAAACTGCCTCTGAATTGTTCACAATTCCAAACAATTCTCTGCTCTCTCCTATCTGCAATTTTATTTTTGGTATGTTGACCTAAAATGCACTTTACCAAACAGTCTGAAACCCTCGATCCCGCACTAAAAGGCTTTTAAATCTCTTTGTGCAGTGTTTTGGAATACTGCAGCGAGAGATGGAAAGAGTTTGTGTGTGCTGTGTATATTTATAAATGGGCTTGCCGTAAGACATGGTCTAAATCTACAGCAGCAGACTGAGTCTTTGTGACTGCTGCTGTCCTCCTGCTTCTGTTCGTCTGCACATTTCTGTCGTGCACTCCATGACTGGACAACCAGAAAGTAGCAAACAAATCACACACTGCACTCAGGTTACTCTAATGTTCAAGTAAAGCATTCTAAAGCATCTCCTCTTCATTACACAAAATACAATGGTATTACCATAAAATATACTATAGTTTTATAGGTTAGGGTAATGTACCATGTACAATTTACCTAAATTCTGCCCATTTTTGTATTGTCTAAGTCTGCCACAATAATGAAATGTCTTATGTATTATATTATTTATTTTATATTATATTATTTATTTTGGGGGGACTTTTTCAGCATGTACTTATAAATGTTATTTATTGTGATTAAGTTGGTAAATTAATTGGCGTATCATGTAATATATTTGATAATTTATTTGTATCTATTTATAGTTCTAATAAAGAAAATACTGCAGTTTTATTGGTTATGTTTGGGGTAATGTACCATAGTAATACCATGGTATTCTTTGAAGTAGCTTGTGGTACTATGTATGTACTAGGGTATGTGAGCATGGTAAACATTCAGTACCATGGTTTTATCCAGAGGTCGACTGATAGTTGATTTTGCACATACCGATGACTGAGGTGGTAGGAAAGGCCGATAACTGATTAATTAGTCAATCGTTTTTAAAATAGATTTATAGAATGTCAAAAATGTTACCTTTACTTTCTGCACTATGACGGACACACACAATGAGTCCAAAATGAATATATATAATATAATGAATACATAACTTGGGGTTAAACAAGCCCAAAAACAAACAGGGGACTCTTATTTTGAAATGATGAAATAATGAAAAATCTGTCAGCAGATTTTTGCAGATAACCCATAGTTCCAGTAAGCAACTATCGACACCTGATTAATCGGTAAAACAGATATATCGGTCTACCTCTAGTATTATCAAAGCACCATGCTCTTTCAATCTAATACCATTACTATACCATGGTGACGCATAGAATTGCCATAGCAGTCGCTCAGAACACCTTAGCAACTCCATAGCAACACACATGGCAACCACCCACAACGTTCTAGTGAACTTTTGCTCTTATTGTCTTTTTATTATAATAACGAAGGCTGACAATTTATCACATTTATTCTTTGCTTATTCATAATTATATAAAAATGTGCCAAACAATTAACACATTTAATTACGCCTTAATCATGGCACTTTTTGTGTCATTTAATCAATGCAAGTGCCACAATAATGTCTGTCAATTATCTGAATTATTATTATTATATGTTATATTTTTATTATTTTGATTATCATATATTAAATGATCTTTAACTGGGTGCCTTCTCCAGCAAATATTGATATATGCAACTAATTGTGATTGATTAAATTAATTAATTGCCAAATCATGTACTTAATTTGATTTCATTTATTTTTATCGGTTTTACAGCACCAAAACAAATATACTACAGTTTTATTGGTTAGGGTTAAGATAATGTACTATAAAAATATCATGTTATTTGAGAATGTAATCATTCAGCACCATAGTTTATCAATTAAATACCATTAATATACCATGATAAGAACATAGCAACACCCTAGCAACCACTCAGAACACCTTTGCAAGGGGAAGCAAGCACCCACAATGTCAATGTAAATTCTCTTAAATTTTTTTTAAAGAATCATATATCGAAGTACCATGGTTTTATGATGTGATACAATTACTATACCATGGTAACCACATAGCATCTCCCTAGCAACCACCCATAACATCTTTGTTGGGTCGGCTGTGGCTCGGGTGGTAGAGTGGCTTGTTCACTAATCACAGGGTTGGCGGTTCGATTCCCGGCCCACATGACTCCACATGCCGAAGTGTCCTTGGCCAAGACACTGAACTCCAAGTTGCTCCCAATGGCAGGCATTGGTGTGTGAATGTGTAAAGCTTTTTGAAATCTGCTAAGGTTAAGAATGCGCTATATAAGTGCAGGCCATTTACCATTTACTTTATATTAGGTGACTTTAACTACTATGTACTAACATTAAATACACACAAGGCAATGTATTTACTGTGCTGCTACTGAGGTTGAGGTATGGGTAGGTTTAGGAGGGTAGGGTTAGGATTAGGGGTTAGAGTTAGTTTTTGGGGTAAGGGTTGGGTTAGGGGTAAAGTTAAAAGTGTAACTACAAATGTAATTAAATGCAAGTACTTTAAATGTAATTAAATTCAACAACATGTATGTACATAATAAGTACATTGCATCAAATGATACATACATAGTAGTTAAGACCACCTAATATAAAGTGGGTCCCATAACAAAAATCACACTTCTTTCTATCATGTCATCATTAATTAAATCAGCGGCCACGTTTAAAACGGATGAAAATCGTTGCATGTTGTGGCCTTTCTTTGTCCGTCAACTCTCACATCTGTAAATAGCACCATCAAGGTGAATCGGTTTTCATTGGATTTGGCTATAAATGAGGCGAGAGCGTGTACAGTGTTGACGTCACATTCAGGCCAAACAGTCCATCTCTACTCTACTGATTGTACTGGGCTGGCCATTAAACAATTTTCTGTATCATTCCATCAGTAAGACACTTAGATCATCACTGCTGCTGCTTCTACTGAGTAAGTGAGTGACAGCTTCACCGTAAAGCTGGTGGATCAATGAGAAACTGGGAAAAGCTGTTTCAGGTTATAGATGCACTGTAGACTGCTCAAAATAATCCAGATGATACTGTACACAGGGCAGTTTTTCGAACAAATATGACAGCATAAAATCACTGATTATAACCACACTGTGATAAGTATTAGGTACCCTTACTATTGATTTAAAGAGGTCATAAAATGCTCTTTTTTTCTAGTTTTATTATCTTCCCTGAAATCCACTTAGAATGTTAGTGAAGTTATTTTTATTTATTTTTTTTTCCCACCAAAACAGTCACAATTTAGTAATAATTGATCATGTCTGAACATTCGGTTTTGGCCTCTGCTCCTCCTTAAAATGTTAATGGACACCGTTCTGATTGGCTAACATCGTGCAGCCACTCAAACACATCCATACTTGAAATTCAATTGGCAGAGAATGAACAACCTCCACAATATTCTAAACAATATTTCAAGGTTTCTACATGACGCACATCCATCACATTGCATCCGAATATATTAAACTGTTCATCTGAAGCAAAACTGTTAACACTCACACCCTGTCAACACTGGACACGAGAGGCGCTTCATGTCTAAAGCAATAGCACCCATTATATTCAATGATTCTGTCTACCAAGTGTCAGTCACAGCGCGTCACGCCAACAATAAACAGGTGTCCCGTTTTGCACTGGTGCTACTACTGCCAACAACACAGATAAATGGTTTCGAAAGTTTCTGTTGAAGCGCCCGTTGTAAACAGCCTAAAGCCTTTGCATCATGTTGTGTCAGCGGACGTGCCCAGTGTGGATAAGGTGTCAGCACCATAAACTATCAAACAGTCAGACCTTTATAAAGCTCAACATGGGGGCAATTATTCTTACAAGTGGCTCAGAGACCTTTACAGGTGCTATGTGAATGCCTCTGCCAGCAGATTCTGTTGTGCAACAGGCGATACACACAGCTGCACTGTTAATGCATGCGGTCTGACCTGTTTTCTGTTTCGCGTAAATCATTTCATCATTGCCGTTCTCTTTCTGTCTCCGTAAATAACGCATTTTGAGGGATGTTCGGCTCGTTAATGTTAACTCATGATCTGTGCTTTGGATTTGGGGTCATACCTTGCCTGAGGTGCAATACTGACTCTGGATCTGTGTAGTGTAAGAAAACATGACAGTAAAAGAGAGAAACCTTCACCAGACACAAACTGACCTAAAGTTTCCTCAACATTTGGCACTTCTGACCTGTTGACCTTAAGAAAATGGACTCTCAAAAAACACAGTTTATTTATTGTAATTTGTACACTTACAGTGGATATACATGCATCGCAGGAGAATTATGTCCTTTTTGTCCTTTTTTCTGAAAGTCCCAGCAGAGTGTCATTTCTAGCACATTTCAAATTCTATATTGTGTTTAATAGAACATATATGTTTTATACACCACAGTTAGTTCCGGTCCTCGAATCTGATTGGACGAGAGACATTCCATGAGCACTGATGGTGTGACAGCATCATCACTTGGACGCTTCACTGTGTGTGTATCACTCCGCTTGTGTTCGTGCTGTTCTAAACTAACGTGTAAGAGTAGCGCATATCTGTAAGGATTTACTGTCTTTATTTTTTAAATGACATATGTTAGCCAGCAGGTGGTGGCAAAAGATAATTTTTGTGTGTAATATGAGCCAGTTGGTGACGTGAAGTGAATCCGTTAGTCATTGTTTACAAAGAGCAGCGCTCCGTGATCGCTCGTATTACTAATACATTACCAAAGCTAGGAAATAGCTTTAAACGGACAACTTCTGGATTAAGGCTCATCACAGCTGAGAGACAAACCTGATTTATTACAGAACTCAAGGTGCTTACCTTTTATCGGAGTTTCCACATTGGATACACACTGTTTAAAATGGCGGAGGACATCGCTTTTTCTATAGTAAATGACTCTTGGACGTCTATTTTACACTGAGAAAGCTGACCTTCAGAAAGCTGACAGCATCTCTGATTGGGTGTGGCAACAGGTGATCGCACACGCTCCATCTCTCTCTCATTTCCATTTTCCATTTATGCATTCGGCAGACGCGTTTATCCAAAGCGACTTACAGTGCCCTTATTACAGGGTCAATCCCCCCGGAGCAACTAAGTGCCTTGCTCCAGGACACAATGGTGGTGGATGCGGGGATCGAACCGACAACCATCTGCTTAACAGTTTAGTGCTTTAGCCCACTACGCCATCTCTCTCTCTCTCTCTCTCTCTCTCTCTCTCTCTCTCTCTCTCTCTCTCTCTCTCTCTCTCTCTCTCTCTCTCTCTCTCTCTCTCTCTCTCTCTCTCTCTCTCTCTCTCTCTCTCTCTCTCTCTCTCTCTCTCTCTCTCTCTCTCTCTCTCTCTCTCTCTCTCAATTTTAAAGTACTTAATTGGCATGATTGTGTTTACATACAATATTGCCAAAGCATTAATACACAAAACAGATAATGACAAGACATAATAATAATAATAAAATAGTAACAAATAAAAATATAATTAAAATAAGGTGCCAGGTACCAGCATTTGATCTGTTTCTGCTGAACTGGAAAACGGTGGCATGAGGTTTGAGAGTGAATGAGAAAGTGTGTCTCTGTCTCGACCTCACCACTGTCACAGTGAGCACAGACTCTCTCTCTCTCTCTAGCTCTCTCTAGCTCTATCTCTCACACACACACACACATCCATCCGTCTATCCTTGTTTATCCAATAACTTGTTAGAAACAGCACAAGCCGTGATACTATTTCTGAAGTGACATTTTTAAATTACTAACGAAGGCTTGGACGCATCATTTGTTTTTAACCAGCACCGGCAGATTCTGATTGGTTGCATAATAAAGGCTTAAAAGTGTAGGCCTCGATAATTCGGCTGTGAGTTGGTTTAAAAATTATTTATCGGATAGAACTCAATGTGTTGCTGTAGATAATTATACCTCACCTATGGTAATAGTCACGAAGGGTGTCCCGCAAGGTTCTTTGTTGGCACCCCTTCTTTTTTCTATTTTTATTAATGAATTGGGGCAGGGAATACAATCGGCAAAGCTACATTTTTATGCTGACGATACAATTATTTATTCCACTGCATCCTCTGTGTCTCAGGCTATTGAAATTCTTAAGGATTCTTTTTATACTTTTCAGCTTACTTTGTTGAAACTAAAATTAGTTTTAAATGTAAATAAAATGAAGTATATTCTTTTTACACGTAGCCGTTCTGTGTCTACTGTTATGCCTATTCTGACTATTGAGGGTTTACAAATAGAAAGAGTACCAACTTATAAATACTTAGGAATATGGCTCGATGAGAAGTTAGCCTTTGATGTTCACATTAATTACTTGGTGAAAAGGCTTAAACCAAGATTGGGTTTTCTTTTCGGGAAAAAAATGTTTTTCCTTTACAGCTAGAAAGAGAATAATACAGAGTACTATTTTACCTATTTTAGACTATGGTGATGTTGTTTACATGCATGCTTCTACATATCTTTTGAAAAGGCTGGATGGCGTTTATCATGCTGCACTGCGTTTTATAACAAATTCTTGTTCACGTACGCATCATTGTTTGTTGTGCAACTATTTGGGTTGGTCCTCTTTATATCAAAGAAGGAAATCCCATATGTTAGTATTTATTGTAAAGACATTGATGGGTATGTTTCCAAATTACATTACTAGTCTTCTATGTTTATGTAGAAAGAACTATAGCACTAGATCATCTAATGGGTTTAAATTAGTAGTACCTAGGGTACATTCAGAGCATGGAAAATCATCTTTCTCCTACTATGCCCCATGGCTGTGGAATGAATTTCAAGCTACTGTCCCTCTAGAAACAATTCCTCCTTTGAATGTATTTAAAAATGTACTACAGTATACAATGATTGAATCATGTTGTTGTTTTACTTGATTTATGATGAATGTTGTGCTCTGACTTTCTGGAATGTTTTATATATGTTGTGTGTTTGTGTGTAATTTTGTAGTGTGGCCATCTTGGCCAGGACTCCCTGGAGGAAGAGATTTCTTTTAATCTCAATGGGACCTTCCTGGAAAAATAAAGGAAATTATTATTATTATTATTATATCGCACGTTTGTGAGTGTGATATTGCTTAAATATAAGTTTTTGATATAAGTGTTGTTTTTATTAAATGGATGACTCATTACTTTAGCTAACATTTTATGCAACATAAATATACACAATTAGATAATATTTTCATATTATTTGCATAACTTGGCAAAATTACATCTTGATTAGAATTAACAGCCAATAAAAATATTGTGATATTTACATTGATTTTTCTTGTTTTCTTAAAACATCATTTGCCCCATGATTCATCTCAAGCATGCTCATCGTTTTGAAACTTTTGTTCACTCGGAAAACTAGAACACTAACTTTGAAAAGAAAAAATAATGTTTGTGGGTAACTTGTTTGGTGTGGTGGAAATTAAATTGATTTGGGAGCATCAATACATAAATTGATGTGCCGCCTTTGATTCATGCTTTTAGTGATTAGAGAAGTGATGCCACAACTGTGGCCAATTTTCACACAATAAATATCGAAATTCATTGTTAATTTCACTCATTGTTTAGATAATTATAGCTCCATTTATTCCATTTTATAGTTTAATATTGAAAGTCTTGGTCTGGGACAAGGCGTAAACAATTAAATCAAAACACAAAAGCCATTTGAAAAGTACCAGAAATTATTTATGGGTAAAAAGTTTACAATTACATGTTTTTGAGACCTTCACATAACAAAAATAAATAAAGTGAAAATCTGTCTGTTAAAAAAACCCCGAAAGTCTCCCCGTAAGACATGAAATGATCAGCACTGTGTTCATTACTATTCTTTGGTAGAAATGATGGTGGTGGAAATTAATTTCGAAGCATTTTCTGGAATAACTTGATAGACTGTAGATATTCTAAATGTGCACAATTAAAAATCAATGACAATTCAAAATATAATTGAACAGAATTGCAGCTTGACACACAATAAAAACATTCTATCACCGGTGATATTGACTAGTAACAACCACTTTTAAAATTGAACGTCTTGGGTAAAAAAAAACAAAATCTTTACAAGAAAGGCATTTGAAAAGAAGCCAAAGATAATGCAGGCATGGTAAAGTATATAAGTATAAGTTAATGTGACTTTCCTATAACAAATAAAAATGTTACGTTTTATAACAAATCAACCCCTGGGACACGAAAGTACCTTTAGTTGAAGTAACATCCAGATAATATTATTCTTACGTAATGATTGTGGTCTTAATGGTATAAGTGAATGTAATCTTACATGTTTGAGTGTGTTGTGTATGCACCGTAACAGCAAACTTGCTGCCTATACGGCAAGACCAAAAATGAAAATTTAAACCAAATTTACATTTATACATTTGGCAGATGCTTTTATCCAAAGTGATTTATCAGTATGTGTGTTCCCTGGGAATCAAACCCACATTCTTGCGCTATGCTCTAATAGTTGAGCTACTGGAGCACCAATAATCTTTACATTGATGTTTTTCTTTCTCTGCAGTACAAACAAGTGGAGCAGTACATGTCCTTCCATAAACTACCGGCAGATTTCCGACAGAAGATCCATGATTACTATGAGCACCGTTACCAGGGTAAGATGTTTGATGAAGAAAGCATCCTAGAGGAACTAAACGAGCCGCTTAGAGAGGTGAGGACACTTGTGTGTGTGTGTGTGTGTGTGTGTGTTTGGTTGCTTGCGTCTGTGCAAAGGTCTGTCTATGTCTATAAACATCTGTGGAAAAAACTCCCAGGAGACGTTACAGTTTGTCTCACAGCTTTCCACATCAACAAAGCCATACTTAATCGGGAACTGACTGTAAAGCCTCCAGACTAATTTGTGTCACAGTAAACAATTACAGTAAATACTTTTTTAGCTTTCATTACATTTAATACTGTGTTATTAAAACAAACAAACAAAAAACACATTAAATGTTCTTATTTGTACAGTTTGTCTAGATTTCTATTTTATATCTATTTTTGTTTGTTTGTAAAAAATTTATGAATATTTTTCCTTACAGTTGAATCTCACAAAGAAATATCCAGGTCAAATTCCATCCCAAAATCAAAAGGAAATGATATTGCTTTTATTATTTAATAAAAAAATACCCATAAATAAATACATATAAAAGTATACATATAATAAAATTGTATTATATATGTAAAAAAAAAAAAAAAAAATATATATATATATATATACATACCAAAAAAACATATATATATATATATATATATATATATATATATATATATATGTATAAAATATATATATATATATATATATATATATATATATATATATATATATATATATATATATATATATATATTAATATAAAATTGTTTATTTTTATATATAATAAATTAAAGCCTGGGACATGAAATGTTCTATATTGTGGATGATAACATTCTATGGTGGAAATTACCTTTTAAGCATTTTGTTTTTTTAAATGGCTGATTTTATTTATTTATTTATTATGTATATATTCCATTACAGTTGAATCTCATACAGAAATACCCAGGTCAAATTTCAAACCAAAATTTCTAGCACATCACGCAAAAAAATACAAAAGGTTATTTTACCTTTATTTTATCATATAAATAAATAAATAAATATATATATATAAATTTTTTTTTTACATTTTTTGTTGTATTGTGACAATTAATAATTAAGCACATTTTCCCAAATTCTCAATAATGTAAAAAAAAAAAATGTCATAAAAAAAAAAATACATTCTTGTCCTCATTACTGTAATGAAAATCTTCATATCCAAACACAATTAGGATTTTTTTTTTATATATATATTTATTTTTTTATTTTTATTTTTTTATCAGTAAATTTGGTACAACATATGCAATTTTATAACTTTACAAATATACTTTCAATTTAAATAACTTTTTTCTTATTGCAATAATGAGAATATGATTTTCACATTTCAGTATTAAAAGTTGTGTTTTCTTATTATCTAAATCAATTTCTGGATTCATAAATATTGAACCAACCATGTCTTTACTATTTTTGTCAGCTTCACCCTTAAACTGCTTTACAAAGATGCTGTGTATGTAATATACGTGTACAATTTGTTTGAAAAGACCTAATCTCTTTCGCCTCTCATCGGTTTTCTTTTTTCTTAGGAAATAGTGAACTTTAACTGCCGTAAGCTGGTGGCCTCGATGCCCCTGTTTGCCAATGCCGAACCCAACTTTGTGACAGCCATGCTGACGAAGCTCCATTTCGAAGTCTTCCAGCCGGGCGATTACATAATCCGTGAGGGCACCATCGGCAAGAAGATGTACTTCATTCAACTTGGCGTCGTGACCATTATTACCAAAGGAACTGTCGGAATGAAACTTTCTGATGGCTCCTACTTCGGAGGTACAGTACAAATGACTCAAATGTACCTTATTTTATATCTGTGCAAATTAGATGGAAATTAAACCATCACTTTTGCTTAATTAACGTGCTTAAAATTGATCGAACCCCGTAACGTGGAAAAATAATAAAGCCGGATATGATGTGACCTCTTTCATTTAAGTGCTCTTTTAAGCTCTTCAGAGAAATGTTAAAACTAACACCGTGTCGAACCAGGTGCAAACGTGCTGAGCCTGCTTTCCACTTCTGTGCTAGCCCCACAAAACGTGAAATCTCATTGCTTACATTTAAACATCTTAACATGCTCTGATTGGCTGTGTTGGACAGATAAATGAGCCTTCTTGTCTCTGTAAACTTGTTGCATCACGCCTGATCAGGACATGGTGTTAGCTTCTTTATTTCCAAAATTATCTTGATCTTTACTAATCAAATTCAGATCTGCAGAAGCATTCAAACCAAGTCTCTTGGTTCTAAGTTGGCAGAGAAATCCAGAACCCTGGAGAACTCTAGAAGAATGTTGTGCGAGTGTGTGTGTTGCTGAGGAGTTGAACACGATCCCTCTGCAGCCATAAATCCGCATGAGTCAGCCGGTTTTATCTGCAGAGGGCAGAGATGCTTGGAAGAGCTTAAAGCATGTGACCTTGGAAAGGTCAAAGACAAACTGATGTCTTGTGTAGCCTGAGATAAAGAGAGAGCCTTGTACTAAAAGGATCTTCATCCTAGTATTACCCAATGGAAAATGTTATTGCTCAGAGGTTGCTCTTTCATAGCTCAGGAGACTTGCTAATGGAGCTAATTCAGCTAATGGAGTTCTCAGTTACACTTCATTTAAGGTTTTTTTTAACTGTGGACTTCTAGAAAGTAAAGTCTCGTTAAAAATGTTTTCACTGTCTAATTTTTGTTGTTGTCTACTGACAATGTGCAACAGTGTATGTGTATGTATTTCTAAGGATTTATGTCATTGCTTTTTTTTCTTTCTTTAAGTCATTAAAATTCCCACCACTGCAATTTCCAGCACATTTCAAATTCTGTATTGTGCTTTATTGGACTCTGTGGTGGAAACAACACAGATGGAAATGACATTTTTAACGTTTTTTTTTTAAATAAAATGGCTGACTACTTTGTCTAGCTAAAGCTAATTTTATAGCTAACATTTTATGAATCCGAAATTATAGTTTTAACACTTTATACAAATTTAGCAAAATTACAGCTTGATTAGAAATGACACCCAATAAAATATTAGTTATAAGTTCTATTTCGGCACGGGATTTTACATAGCAACTGGCCCAAAAGTTGTTGGGGGGTAGGTGGCTCTCTGTCCTTTACTGCATATCATGGCGCTGTTTTGTGGTCCGTTCTGCATAATGCGGCGGCTCATTTTTGCTAATTACAGCCCATTCTGCCCATTTCACGGCCGACCCACCGGCCCGCTTGGTTCTCCCGATGGCCAGTCCGCCCCTGATCGGCCCCAAAGTACGTCGGCACTTTGACACATGCCCACCCTTGGCTACGCCGCAGGTCTCATATTTGATCTCGATAATGCTCTTGTCTGACACTCTCGGACAAAACTGTTTCGTGTGGGTTGGTACAAATTTCATGATTCTCAATAGCAAATTCGATACCACAAAATAATGATAATAGAAAGGTCATATCCTGTTGAACACTTTCCTTTAGCCTATTTAACAAAGTTAAATGTATTAAAGTAAATAATAGATTAAAACCATTGTATGTTTTCTTGAAACTTTTCACTGAACACTGAACTTTATTGTCATTGTGCAAAGTACAGGTACAGAGCCAATGAAATGCAGTTGTTTTCGCATATCCCAACTAAGCTGGGGTCAGAGCGCAGGGTCAGTCATGAAACAGCACCTCTTGAGCAGATAGGGTCAAGGGCCTTGCTCAAGGGCCCAACAGTGGTATATTGGCAGTGCTGGGGCTTGAACCCCCAACCTTTCGGTCAGTAACCCAGACCCTTAACCACTGAGCCACAACTGGCCATTGCATACCATTGCAGAAGATCCTCACAGCACAATCCAAAACACAAAATTAGTCTTATTTTTGTCAATTAAAGTGCTCAACAGAGAATCACATTATATATGAAAGCATTGATGAGAACGTCTCAGTTACGTATGTAACCTTGACTCCCTGAGATGAAAGGAACGAGACATTGCGCCAAGCTGACGCATATGGGAAATTCCTTTTCTGACGTGCTAGTTGAAACCCTTCTACAATTACGTCAATTCTAAGATTGGCCATGGTGCTTAAGCCCCGCCCTTTTCTGACTGAGGGACAAAGAGTGCATCTCTCGCACCTAAAAAAGTCTGTAGTGCGGCCATCTTATGCAATGTGTTTTTCCCTTCATCTCAGGGAACCGAAGTTACATACGTAACCAAGATGTTTCCTTATGATTACAGTTCACTCGATGTTGTGTCAAGTTGAAGCATATGGGGAACAGAGTCCCATCATGCTGCACTACATGACATAACCCTCCCAGAGAGGGATAGAAAAGCATAATTCTCAAAAGAACATGATGCCACAGTCTTGTGGGATGGCGACCGACATGAGCATGCAACAAGTGTATAACCCTCATGGTGAGCCATGAGGGGAGCACTTCGAATGGATATTTGAACTATAGTCATATAGTATGTGCTTGTGATTTTATGGGAAATGACAACAGTCTGAATGGAAGCGGTTGTGTTAATGACGTGGGAGCCCATACTTAAAAAGGGGGGCATACATTTATGTTTGGGCAAAGAAATAGCAAGCGCTTTAGACAGAGAGGATTTGTAATGTAGATTGTAAAACCTTGCGAATGTGTTTGGAGAAGATAAACCTGCTGCAAAGCATATGTCTTGTAAGGACACACTGTTCATCCATGCAAAGAAGAGGCCATGTCTCTAGTTGAGTGTGCTTTGACACCAATTGGGCAATTCACACCCTGCGACTCGTAAGCCATGGCAATCGCATCAATGATCAAGTGGGAAAGTCTTTGCTTGGAGATGGACTTTCCTTTTGTGCGTCCTCCATAGCACACAAAGAGCTGGTCGGACAGTCTGAACTGGCCAGTAAAGATGCAGATTCAGCATTAGATGCAGTGAGAGAAATGGCATCATCCCCATCGCCAGAACCGCCGAACGTGACGAGGTTGCATGCTCCTGCAGAGGGCCGAATCTCATCATGCATATAGTGTACCGGCGCAGACGCAGTACATGGAGATTCAGGGGTTCGTGGGGCATGTGCGGGCACGAGGTCCACCTTAAATTCTTTCTGCTCAAACTTGCGGCCCAGACATGCCTCCTCATGTGATCCCTCTTGAGTCACAGGAGAGGCGGGTTTGGAGGGCACGGGAGGCTGAATCATCCCACAGAACGAGGGCAAGCAAAGCACATTGAGACTCATGCCCTCACAGTGATGGCAGTCTGTCTCCATGAGAGCTGCCTCTGCATGGGCGCGGCCCAGACAGTGAACGCAGCTCTCATGTTGATCTGACGGCAGGATATGCCCCTCGCATAAGGAACACTTAAGGAATGACATCATTAAAAAGATGCCAAGTAAGCGGCTCATTTATATATATATATACATACATACAGTATATAAATATGGCAGGTAGCCAGAAGCACTGCATGGAGTAGATGTGTCACTGAAGCGAGGACCCGTTACCCATCCGCTGACTCGTGTATTTCAACGCTGACGAATGTAGAGGGCTTCTAAGACGAGAAATGAATCGCTGTCTTGAAGGAAGAAAATTTGGGAAATTGTGTTTTCACGCCCGCCTATATACCTATATAGCTTCACACCTAAAAGGCCGGGGCTTAAACACCGTGGCCAATTTTAGAATTGCAGTTATTGTAGATGGCTTTCAAATAGGTCATCGGAAAAGGAATTTCCCATATGCGTCAGCTTGACGCAATGTCAAGTGAACTGTAATTGTAAGGGAACTTCTATTCAGTAAAACAGCCGTGTTCGTTGACGGTATAGCTTAGATAATTATAGCTTCTGAGAAGTCTTTATTTAATCTCATTGCTGACTAGGAGAAATTCTTACAATTCTTCTTTTCTAAAGGTAGTACCACTTTGTGTGTGTTTAATTTTATGTGTAATCAGAAGAAAGAACAAATTAGATCCAAATTAGGTTTTGTACCTGTGTGCATGTCCATACAAGAGTGGGTTGGTGCGTTCGTTCACCTTTACGTACGTACCTTGGACTGTGGCTTTAATTTACTACCTTTCGGTTTGATGAATGACCATGGCTCCCGAAGAATGCCAAGGGAATGCCAAGGCTCTCTAAAATTAGCTGAAGCTTCCAAGGTTGTGTATTGGATTTTGTGGATTGATTTCGGGAGCAGACAAGGAAATGGACCAAACACACAGAGGACCTAATGGATCAGTCAGGGTTTAATACAGAGGATGACGCACAACATGTACGATGAATGATGTTTATTATCTACGGAGGCTTTTACTGGACAGTTCTCTCCCATCCTGAAGAGCTAGATGTTTCATACTAGTGTTCCAATATTGTCTGAGTTAAATTTAATCTCAGACAACCTATACCTATAAATATAGACCTATAAATATAGACACAAAATTACCTTAAAACAATGCTTGGTGGGTAGGGCTAGGCATGACAATATAGATGATGTGTCAACCGGTAGAGATTCTGTAAACCTTTTTAACGTTTATTCTGCAGTACATACATTTACGCAGGTATCAGTGGGAAAGACTTCTCTAGGTAAATTACATCATGTGAGAGTGACAAAGAAACATCGACAAATTACCCAACAATATGCAAAATTATTATGGCAGATGCTATTTGCACCCTGGTGCAAATAATGGTATATCCTATTTACACCCCAGTGCAAATAGTGGCATATAATATTTGCACCCCAAGCCTGGTGCAAATAATGATACTAATTGCACCCACATTTAAATACTAACATACAGTGTGGGTATCACTGCAGTGTGTATATTGTGTTTATTTCAAGTGTCACAGACATACTACATTAACCCCTAACCATAACCTTTACCTTACCTTAGATAAAAATAACCTTGGTGCCATCGACAGACCCGCCTCCGGATCAAACCCTTCTCTGCTCTCCTCGACATTCACCCTGACCAAATCTCTGTGATGAAATCAACATTTATATTCACTTTTATCTGTTATTTTTAGTATAAAAGGAAACATTAAGAGTAGAAACAGGAGGGGGCCTGGGTAGCTCAGCTGACTACCACCCCTGAAGTCGCGAGTTCGAATCCAGGGTGTGCTGAGTGACTCCAGTCAGGTCTCCTAAGCAACCAAATTACCCCGATTGCTAAGTAGGGTAGAGTCACATGGGGTAACCTCCTCGTGACCACGATTAGTGGTTCTCGCTCTCAATGGGGCACGTGGTGAGTTGAGCGTGGATCGCGGAGAGTAGCATGAGCCTACACATGCTGTGAGTCTCCGCGGTGTCATGCACAACGAGCCACGAGATGAGATGCATGGATTGATGATCTCAGAAGCGGAGGCAACGGAAACTTGTCCTCCACCACCCGGATTGATGTGAGTAACCGCGCCACCACGAGGACCTACTAAGTAATGGGAATTGGGCGTTCCAAAATTGGGAAGAAAAGGGGATTAAAAGAAAATAGAGTGGAAACAGGAAATCAGATGGGGAAAAAGAGTGGGACATAACACGGATTCAAACCACGGTTGCTAGGACAACAGTATACATTCACACACCGTCTTTACACCCCATGCCACTGCAGCTATATCTGTTTGTCATATATTTCTGTGGTATCACCAGACTATTGTGTGGCAGATGGTATTTACCCTGGGGTGGAAATAGACACTCAAAATTATTAAAGGAATATTCCGGGTTCAATTAAAGTTAAGCTCAGATGACAGCTTTTTTAGCATAATATGGATTACCACAATAAATAAAAATACAATTCTACTCGTCCTTCATTTATTTAAAAAAGATGAAGATGCAAAAATCATGGTGTTAGTAAGTCATTTACAATGGAAGTGAATGGGACAAGCTAATAAACTTTAAAATACACATTGATTCAAAAGTGTAGCCACATAACGTAAACATTATATGTGTTAACATGATGGTATTGTGATAAAATCGATTACTAACCTTGACTGTGTAAAGTTATAGCCAATATTACAACTTTGATGTCATGAAACACAATGCTGGTAAAGCTGGTAAAGTTATTTTGTTACACCAAAATCATGTTTATATGTATATTGTTTATGACATGTGGCTATACTTTTGAAACAGTTTAATGTTTAGTGTTTATGGACGGGCCTAAATCACTTCCAAGTGCCTTACTGTAATTGTGTTTTTTGGACAAGCCAAATTTTTTTTGTGGTAATCATCATTATGCCCCAAATACTGTTGATTGAGTTTAACTTGAATTGAACCCAGAATATTCCTTTAACATGATACAAGTATTAAGTAGTAAAAAAATATCATATTTGTTTCTAAATGTCTCTTCAATTTCTGTGGTTAGCAGCCAATAATTCGGAGCAAAAAACAAATTGTAGTCAACACAAAGCAATATTATTCTTACTGCATGTGAACCCATATTTAGTTTCTACCAAATGACAGATGCATTTGTACCAAAATATCAAGTTTTTTTTTTTTGGACGCACAACATTTCATTATTTAGGATTAGTAACTATTTAGGATCCTGGACGAGCCCCCATTTATGCCACACCCTAGAATGTTTTATGGGTGAGTGGGATGAAACTGTAATAGGCCTAACTATGCACAATTATACAGTATAATTTTAATATTTGCAGTTATCATTAGAAATGATAGGAAACACTTTACAAATAAGGTCCCATTTAGTGAATGCATTAGTATCATGATCTATCAATGAACAAAATATTTTAAAGAGAACTTATTAAAGGAATATTCCTGGTTCAATACAAGTTAAGCTCAGTTGACAGCATTTGTGGCACAGTATTGATTACTACAAAACAAATATTTAGACTGGTCCCTCCTTTTCTTAAAAAAAAGCACTGGGTAACAGTGAGGCACTTACAATGGAAATTAATGGGGGCCAATTCGGAAACGTTAAAATACTCACTGTTTCAAAAGTATAGCTACAAGACATAAACAATATGTGGGTAAACATGATTTTAATGTGATGAAATCAGTTAATAACCTTTTCTTTGTTTAGTTAAAGGCAATTTTAAAACTTTGTTGCCATGATGATTTAACGAACCCTAAAACAATTGTAAAAATTATGATTTTAAACAACTTTTCAGCTCAAATAATACATGAGTTTTATTTATTAAAAACACTTTTATAAAATTACAAGCTTCACATTTCTGCCTTTAAACCCTCCAAAAAATGTCCCCATTGACTACCATTGTAAGTGCCTCACTGTAGCCTTGATTTTTGCCATTTATTCAAAAGAAAACAATGGATGAGCCTAAATACATTTTTGTGATGACCAATATTATGTCACAAATGCTGTCAATGGAGCTTAACTTGTATTGAACCCAGAATATTCCTTTAATCTCAGTCAATGTTTACTGATAAAAACACAATTGTTCATTGTGAATTGTTCACAATTCATATTGCGTTAACTACTGTTAACATATGCAACATTAAATGTTTTAAATGTATAAGCAAATGTTGAAATTGAAGTTAACACAGATTAAAACATTCGTGTAAACAAATGTAGCTAACTAATGTTTACAAATGTAACTGTTGTGTCATGTGTGTTGCATATGGGCCGCTCATTGGTTAAAGAGAAAGAAGTAAACATATATAGAGAAGAAGTAAGTTGTAAGTTGTAAGGGTAGTCATGGCTGAGTGAATTCATTAAAAGAGAGTTTGTTTACTACCTGCCTTGTTTTGACGTCTACCTAGTTCTTGAGTAAGACCTAGTGTATCTGCAAATTCACAAATAACCTCATTGAAAAGTGTTACTAAATGATAGAATGAAATTGGAACAGACCTGCAAATAGACCCCTGGAATGTCCTTGAATCTTCATGTGGGTTTCCATCCACATATGTTTATGCAAATGTTGGGATTTTTCTTAAAAAATGCTGGATGGAAACACCAAGATGGAAATAACGTTTCCAAAATGCATGTTTGCTTGAGGTGGGGAAAAAACAATTTGGTAAGAAGACTACGATGAAACTACGATGGAAATACATCTACCAAACATAGACCTATAAAATCTCCGAGAAATCTACAAGCTCTGAGAATATCATCAATATCATCGCATAGCATCTCAAATGTTGCTCTGATTATTGTAAAATGTCAAAGCCTGTCATTTAAACATTCTGCTACTTTTATCTCCCAAAAGTGTCTGACAGGCTAAGGCTTCTGCTGCTGAACGTCGTCAAACATGAAGTTCGCCAGAGCGCTTGTCTGCAAGCTCTACACTCCAAATAATTTATTACATTTAGTAAAAGATCAACAGTGGATTCAACTTCCATTTTCATTTCTATGTCACGCCAGTTGCCCCATACTGTATGTGAGGGGTTTTGTTCTCTTATACCATTGGAATGGAAATGCAAATTTATTTGCATATTGTTTTTGCGATATTCAGATTTTTGCATAAATTACATTTACAGCTTAGCAACTGTGTTGAAGTGTTTAAGAGTTTTACTGCCCCTCTCTCTCTATCAGAGATCTGTTTGCTGACACGAGGTCGTCGTACGGCGAGCGTGCGAGCAGAGACCTACTGTCGGCTGTACTCTCTCTCCGTGGACAATTTTAACGAGGTGTTGGAGGAATACCCCATGATGAGGAGGGCGTTTGAGACTGTGGCCATTGACCGACTGGACCGTTTAGGTAAGCAAAACTAGAAATGCTTTTTCAATTACAGAATGTGAACTCTCACATTTAAAAGGTCTTGAAGGAATAATCAGGGTTAAATACAGCTTAAACTCTATCGACAATTTCTGCAGCATGCTGTCAATTACTACAGAAAATATTGAATTGTTTGTCAGCTTGTAAAAGGAAACTGATAACGTGCATCCAGTAATGCAATTACAATACAATGAAATTCTACGAGGCGTACTGGAGGGTTTAAAAGCTTAAAATGTAACACTAATATTTTTGTTCAAATTGTAATTGGTCTGCACTTCTATAGCACTTTTTTTTAACCCTAGAGGTTGCCAAAGCGCTTTACACTGTTTCCCAATCACCCATCCACACTCACAGTCATACACCAATGGCGGCAGAGCTGTTATGTAAGGCGCTAGCCTGCCATTGGGAGCAATTTGGGGTTCAGTGTCTTGCCCAAGGACACTTTGGCATGTGGAGTCATGTGGGCTGGGAATCGAACCGCCAACCCGCTCTACCACCTGAGCCACAGCCGCCCCAAATGTTTGCTATTTGAGATGTAAAGCTCTAAATTGTTCTTTCAGCAGTGGGGCTGCTTTTTTAGTGTTATACTTTTGATAAGTTATGATAATTTTAAATGTATTCACGTTGCTGCACACTTGCCGGCTACACTTCCATTGTAGGCCTACTGTAAGTACATTACTGTAAATGCATTTTTCGCTCGTTTTTACATAATAAATGTGTCAATATTGTTATCTTCATTAATCAGAAATGCTGTTAATAGTGTAAGCAGTGTTTAACCCTGAATATTCCTTTAAAGATTAGTTTGGAAGAACAGTGTAAAAACAATGCCCTAATGATGTGTTATAATTAGTTATGTGCTGGTATAATGTCTTAGCTGCTCCGATTAATTAGACGATATTTGGCTGCTTAATGTATTTGGCTAAAAATGTCATAATTGGCAACAGAAGTGCTCATTCCACCTAATGTCAGTTAGCCTTGTCAATGGTTAATGCTAATTTTCAGTTTTCAATACTTTGTCAAATCTAACTTTTTTTAAACATTTAAATACATTTAATTTCAGCAAGTTATATTTAGTGTATACCTGCTATCATTATACTGTATATTATATGTAATAAATAGATTGCATTATATCAGCATTGTCCACCCTGCTTTCTCGATACTGGCATCGGCCATTAAATAAACCATGTCAGTAAACCACTATTTGTAATAACCTTTTAAGATTCAGATTGGGAAATGTTACTTTTCATCAGGGCTGGTACTTGGATATGATCTTTGGTGGGGCACTTCTATGTTAGGGGGGGTGGGGATGGAGCAATGTTGATCGTTTCACCGTCATTTTCAAAGGAGTGCCCCTTGATCATTTCGCAAGGCAGGGGCATTAAAAGTTGCGGAGGGGGATAGGTGGATGGGGGGTTGTATTAGTTTGAGGCTAATCTAGGGGCAAAACCTCCTAGTCCCCCATTAGACCCAGTCATGCTTTTCATGTGTCAATTGTGTCCATTCAAACCGGATTTGTCCATGCACACTGAGTATGTTGTTAATGAATTGTTTAGTGCTACTTAAAAGTTCTTTTTAAAACCAGTGGAGGAATCTTATGTATTTTGGAGTGAATTCAAGTGAATAATTGAAATACATTTAAATGATCAAAGATACAAATAATTATCCATCTCACCCTTGCAGGGAAAAAGAATTCCATCCTAATGAATAAAGTACAGCACGACCTCAACTCTGGCTCCTTAAACAATCACGAGAATGAGATGATCCAAGAGATCGTAAAATACGACCGTGAGATGGTAAAGCTGATAGACCTGCAGCGTCCACGGGCCATGTCCATGACGCCATCCATCCCAGGCGGGATGTTTGCTCCACCCGGCCAATCACAGGGCAGCTCTGCCATTGCTTCCCTCCAGCAGGCGGTCGCTATGAGCTTCTGTCCCCAGTTTGGAGGCCCTATGGTGGGGCCGAGTACCTTGCAGTCACCCAGGATGGTCAGACGGTTCCAGGTGGTACAAAACCTTGCCAGCCCAGTTGCCATTTCTCCCCAGCAGGGGCAGCCACCAGGTTCAGTACCATTTGGAGCACTTGCTGCCGTAGCTTTGGCGAGTACGCCGGTGCAAAGTCCGCTAGTAGCTGCGGCAACTGGTGGACGGACATTCCAGTATGGAAGCGGCCCAATGGGTGTCCGTTCCGGCTCTCAGTTGTCGCTCATTCAACAGCACGTTCCCAGTCCCACACGACCCACCCTGCTTAAGAGCTCCCTCCCGTTGCACCAAACGGGCAGCATGACCCAGGACGTCAGAGATCGGTCTACTTCCCAGTCCTCACTGCCTCAAGATGGCACTCTACCCGTCGCACCAAGCCCACCGCCATCAACTCGCGTTTCCTCTACATCAATTGGTCCTCCACAAACACCTCATCCAGCCATTCCCGGGCCTTCTGGAGTTAGGAGTGCAGTTCCTCAGAGAGTGGTGTTACCCCATCAAGCGGCAACAGCAGCAGCTGCGGTTGTAATTTGCCCATCCACACCACCTCCTACAGGTACCCCACCTGGTACGGTGGGACTGGCGCCTGTGGACTCCGTAATACGCAAGAAAGATTCCATAGTCAGCCTTCCCGAGACGGACTACACAGCCAGATCCAGGCTATCGTCCAATCTCTGACGAGAACTCTGGGACTGTTTGCTATACTTTGGAAGTCCCAGTTGATTCGTTTTTGTCTGAGCTCTACCCGAGTTCTGTATTTATAGGAGCCTTCCATGGAGAAGGTAAGCTCGATGGCTTTTCATGGGAACCAGTTGACTTAACACTGCTAGATATAAAGTCTATGCTACAAGTAGTTTAACAAGGTTGGATGCCTCGATTCCACTTGCTTGTGTAGTTAGCGCCGCCCCTGTATAGCTTCTAAAGCTTCTAAATATAGTTGTCTTTATTGTCCCGAGTGAAGGGGAAATATCCTGTTGTGTTTTACGTGGTGTATTTTGTAGAGTTCATACAGTGCAATCGGGCCTGGGCTGCGACGACAAGAAAATCAGGGACTTGCAAGAGATGACAATGATGAAATGTAACGCTTTGCAAAAGTGTTTTGGACTGTCTCCGTTCTTTCAGTAGAGGCTCTACTCATAGCAATTGAATTAATTGTCTTTCACATCATTGTAAAATATCAATGAAAACGTATTATGGACCGCTGGTCGATCTTATATCTAATTGTAAATAAGAAGGGGAAAAAAGGGAAAATGTTATAATAGAAAAATAATTGTATTTACTCAAACCAAAGTTGAGCTTGAACACAAGCTTTGGTTGTGTCTGTGTCAACTGAGAAAAAGAAGTCAGATGAAAACTTCCTCTATTTAACTGCCTTGATTCCAAGTTTAGAAGCCATATTCATGGTTTGTGTGTGCGTGTGTATTTGTTTGTGCGCTTGATCATATTTGCTTATTATAAATTTTTATTTATTTATTTTTTCTCAAAAGGGAGTGCAATGCACATGTAGTGGAATGCTTGTATTTTTATGTCGTTTTGTCTGGTTTGTTGAGTGGGTTTCTTAATAAAGGCAATACTTCGCTGCATCAAGGTTGCACATGAGTGTTAGACTTTTAAGAAATTGGTGTTCTCCAGAACACATTAAAATTAGCAGACAGAAACAAATTAGAAGCCAAAAGAATCAAGCTGTTTCCTGTGATCCGTGTTGATCTGTACATGCAATATAATTCAGCAATATTCATGCCCTGCCTTTCACGTTGAAATGTCATGTTGCAGCATAAGCAATTTAATCAGTGTTATTCAAAGATTAATTAAAACGTCATCGTTTAAGGCACAGGACTAGGTCACTTTCAGCTGTAGTTTTTTTTTAGAGTTTATATACAGTAAATAGTAAACTGTTACTGTAAACAATTGTTGTTGCTTTACGTTTGTAAGAGTCTATGGCAGTCATACATTTCAGTGTATTTTAATGACGGATACAGGTTTTAATAGAGTTTTTAATTGAGTTCTCTCGATTGGTTTTTTAACATGTCGGGACGAGCTCTAGTCACGATAATTGATAGTCACAATTTTTAAAAAGTCAAAGGGTCAGAGAGGCTGATTGTTCCTGTGTAGACCTTAAATAATTGTAATATTTGCTTATAAACAATAAAATAATACAGTAATATAAATAATATTACAAAATATATTATTTTCTGTATTCTATTTATTAGTCTATATTTTACAGTTAAACAGTGACATTTTTATAACGTTGTGTGTTATCCCATTATTGCAAAAATAGATCATGATTTGCACAAATTACTGAATATCTAAAACATGCTGCATATAAGTTGCCTGTAAACTTTGTACTAAGTTTGTCAGTTGAGTAAATTTGAACAACGGCCAAAATGTTTGTTTGGTGATTGCTTGCGAACAGATGTAAACGATTGGATTGTTTTGTCTCGATTTGTCTCTTTAAAAGAATGTATTTGTTTGTTTCGTTGGAATTTCTTTCTCACTTGAACTGTGAAATTGTAAATATGATGCTTTAATTATTTTATGTGCGAGCCTGGGCAGTATCATGGAAAAACAAAAAAGAAAAATGAGAAAAATAATTCCGAATTCAAAGACACTGGTGCATAATGTGGAGTTGAATGTATGTCAGATGTCATGACCTGAATATAAATAACTGCCATGTAAATAGATCAGTAATATTTAGTGCAAAATGGAACTTGTGTGTATTTATCAACTTTCTGTAACGATCACATCCTAAATACTTCGATCACATTTGTCTAGAACACTTTTATTTTTCCTAGTCTTGTTTCCCTGATGGTGTTGCATCTGTGGCACGTAGTAGCCTACGTCCAAACCAGATAGTTGCACCACAAAGCACACTGTGTCCCTATTAGTGCTCTGTAGAGGACAGGTATAATGACCACATTCCCAATTGCCAAACTGAACGGTTTGCGATTGCATTAATAGTGCGATTGAAACTGGCAGCTAATTCAGTTGACCAAAACGAAAGCTTCTTATCTGTAAGATATGCTGAAAAAATAGTGCATTGATCATTGTTAATTGTTTTTTATTTGGTTTGTTATTTATTGACCTGAACAGACATGTTTCAGCTCATTTTGAATATTTCGCTGCATATTTGTTAGCACGAGGATGCCACCTCATATCACTAACACCGTGTCTCCACTAGATGCGTGCGGCACATCTCGATGCAACAAAACGACATAGCTAGTCTAAAACTTGTCCAAAAAATACAATGGAGCTGTCTACTGTACACTGGAAGAGGCCATTGCTGTGCATCGCAACACACCTTCAGTTGACAGATGACATGTTTCTATTTTTGACATGTTTTTAAAAAAAAAAATGTATCCCCATTTCTCCCAATTGGAATGCCCAATTCCAGGTCCTCGTGGTGGTGCGGTTACTCACCTCAGTCCGGGTTGCGGAGGACAAGTCTCAGTTGCCTCCACTACTAAGACAGTCAATCCGTGCATCTTATTACGTGACACGTTGCTCATGACACCACGGAGACTCACAGTATGTGGAGGCTCATGCTACTCTCCGTGATCCACGCACAACTTACCACACGCCCCATTGAGAGCGAGAACCACTAATCACGACCACGAGGAGGTTACCCCAAGTGGCTCTACCCTCCCTAGCAACCGGGCCTTTAATTGACGATTGACACGGTTCTAAACGTGAGACAAAAGTTGTCGAGCCGGGTGGAGGGGTTTGCTGTCCTTCTCTGCATATTGCGGCACCGTTATGTGGTCCGTTCTGCTAAACGCGATGGCACATTTTAGCTTATCGTGGCCCATTCAGCACGTTTTGCGGCTGACCCACCGGCCCGCTCAGTTCTCCCGATGGCCATTCCGCACCTGATCAGCCCCAAAGTGCGTCGGCCCACCGGGAAAACACCCGGTATGCCTTCTCTACATATTGCGGCGCTGTTTTGTGGTCCGTTCTGCTTAACGCGATGGCTTATTTTAGCTTTTCGCGGCCCATTCAGCATGTTTCGCGGGCGACCCACCAGCCCGCTCGGTATTCCGCACCTAATTGGCCCCAAAGTGCGTCGGCCCACCGGGAAAATCCCCAGTATGCCAGATTACCAGTCCAGCCCTGCGTCTAGTGAAGACACAGTGTTAATTCATAATTGTAAACAGGCCTATGCATCCCAATAAAAACAGCTAACTAAACCTTCAAAAATCCACACCTATATCCTGTAACATGAGTTAATGATATTACTTTGAGAAAGGAAGGGACATTCGGTCTCCAAATAGCTCTTGTAACTTTATCACTGATTTGCAATGTAATCTCTCTTATTCGGGTTCCCAGTAAGGGCACATTTAGTGCATTCTACTTCCTGCCTGGAATAAATATTTCAGTTCTGCTAGGGCTTTGTTTTTTTTTCTGCTCAAGGACACAAACTGTTTTTATTTGTCTCAAATGTAACACCCACAAGCTTTTGCTGATATCGATAGAAATGGCAAAAGTCTAGAGTTCTGGGAAAATAGGCAATTTTTGCAATGACTCTTAAACAGCTGTAGCAAACCTTTGGCAACAATGGACGATTTGCCGCAAGTTTGCCATTTTCTTTTCCAAATTTGCCATGAACTCTCGATTTTTGTAAGGGAATACAAAGCAGAATGTACATTAATAACTGCATCATTTTATTTACATATGTGCAACAGTGTCAGATATTAGTTTTTATTATTATCAGTCAATATTTGCCGTGTGAGTTTTAGGGGCATTTACTTATAACCATTAAAAAACCCCGTATCTTTATGTCAAATGCTGTATTTTTGCTCCATTCATGAAAATAGGTTCAAACAAAGCGCAAACAGGATTCATACCTGTGCATCATCAAGCAACTCACAGACAGGCGGTATGGAATTCATATTATGATATTTATTATAAATATTTAATCCTGTTTAATATCTGACCCTGATGTACACACATTTGCATATGTCTTAAGCTGCTGTTTTGCCTGTATTTTGGTGTGACGTGACCGTTGGAATGGAGATTGCTGCCCATGTGGCTATTTTAACATCCTTCAACAGCATACAGACTCATACAGTACCCATTCACACTCACCGCACGGCTCGCCTGCCGCTCACGTAAGTCATCCGTGTGGAAATATGACAGTTTTATTCTGCGCTTCCAGTGCGGAAAGGCCTGAGTGAAGCAATCTTCCCCGAAAGTACTTGAAGGACAGGCAGACAGAATGACTCGACACTCCATCATGTTTCCCAGCATCCAATATAAATCTGGGTACTCTATGTTTCTGATACAAGAAGTGTTGTTTTGGGGATTTTTTTGTCTGTTTTTTGACAGTTCTGGTTTGACAATGTGTCCCAATGCACAATGTACTGTAAATACCTAGTGCCTAGTATACCTACTTTCCAAATAGTCTATTTTAGTGGTATGTGATTCTATGAAAGACAAAATGCAAAGTTTGTGTTTTTTTTATTTAAAGGACGAGTTTACACAAAAATGAAAATTCTGACATTATTTACCTATCCTCATGTCATTATAAATGTGTTTACTCTCATTTTGAAGAATGTTTATGCAGCTCTTTTTCATTCAATGACAGTTTATTGTGACCAAGAGTGTTCCACAGATAAAATAACAGCATGAGAGCATGGCCAGGTCTAAGGGCTGGCTGGGGGTGGCATTGGAACTAGACTGTCTTTGTGCCCCCCAGTCAGATGGCCAAATGACCAAGGGGGACCACCCCGATCAGACAAACCTATTGCCAACCAAAAGGTCAAAAGCATGGGAGTAGATGAATAATGACAGAATTGCAATTTTTGGTTAAACGATTTCTTTGACCTTGCAATATATGTATAGTAGCTGCTAATTAGTGTTATTAGCAAAACAAATAACAAAGCATAACCTTTCCCGTGTGTGGGATCACTACTTGCACATTTTTTGGTTCGTCTGCATATGGGACACAGAGTGAGAATCTGAAATGGACCATTGTTTGGGATCGACTAAAAGACTGGTTTTAATTTAGCACAGTGGTTTCTTGGAGTTTTGCTGTTGCAGTTCATAGACATCACAGCCGATGGTAAAATATTTGTAAAAATTAAATGATAAAACGACTTCTCACTTGGTCTTATTAGCCATTTCTAGATCCTTTGTTAAGCATGACGTTACTGTATAATGTGCATAATAGCACAGATAAACAGCTATTACAATAAGATTTTATAATTTCAGCATGAGGTTTTAAATGCCACAGTTAACAGGTGTGGCAGGGTGAGAAAGGAGAAACAGTAGGTGTGGCATCAAGCCTCTGAGAGGCATTTATTGAAAATAACAATAAACATAAAATGTCCATAAAAGGAGAAAATATTCCAATGGGCAATGGTGTTCAAAATAAAGGGGGAATCTGGCATCCTAGCGGTGAGACGGTACTTTGTGAAGGTTGGGGAAATGTCCATGGAATGCCCCAGATCTGAGCGGGGTCCGATGGCTACACGTGCTCCCCTTCTTGGTCCGAGGCATGTTGGGTAGCGGCGTCCTTGGCAACCTGTCTTAACAGAACTGCGGCAGGTGCGAGGGGAAGGCGGCCTGGCCCCTAGCCCGTCGCTGCGAAGAATGCTGTTCTCCCCAACGATACTCGCTCAGGGGTCTGAGTAGCAGGTCTGGCGACGCATCTATCTCAGCCGAACCCTTCCCGCTCTGCTCCTGGGCCTACGAGGATGCCAGTGTGTGCACACATGGAGAATAGAAGCTGGCTACCTGAGAAGAGACGTGCTCTATGTTTACACGCTCTACACATCAAGTGTGCCTCATTCCCCCGCTGCCCAAATGAGGCTTACTAACTATGGGCCTTTTCTCTCTCATGCCCACTCCCGTCATGAGCCTGGCTGAAGGACGGCCCTCAGAGGCAGGACGATGTTAACAAGAGGGAGGGGAGGGTCATTCCACCACGTTCAAACCCCCCAAGGAGCACCCTTCTCTCTGCCCACACGGGGATTCTGCTTCCTTAACCAGGCCCTACAGCCGGAGTGGGCGTATTGGGGGATACCTCTTCAGGCCAGTTCTTCCTCTTGCTCACACCCGGTTGGGAACAGAGAATACAAAAATTAATATGACAGCCTCAACCAACCGCAGGGTAAATGGTTATTAAATGCCACTTACCCTTTGCTGCAGCTGGGAGGATGTCCTCATGCTTTCTCCGTTCCACTCATGGCTTTCCATCTAACCGGCGAACGAGAGGAAGACTGACGTCACTGTGTTTTAACAACTGTGCCGTCTCTGCCCACACTCATACCCACATTCTTCACCACTGTGGCAGGGTGAGCAAGAGACAGACAAAGTGGGTGTGGCGTCAAGCCTCAGAGAGGCATTTATTACAAATAATAATAAACATAAAATCTGAAAGGGGGGATAGATAGTGTCCAGGGTGGGGGGATTAGTGTTCAAAATAAAGGGGAATCTGGCATCCTTGCGGTGAGACAGGGCTCAGTGAAGGTTGGGGAAATGTCCATGGAATGGCAATGCTTCTTTTTCAATGATAATGTTATTTGCTCTTATTTATGGAAGCAAATTTCCACCACATGAAAACAAAAGTGTTTTGGCAAGTCAAACTGAGAAACTAAGTCATAATTATTAGATTCAGTCATAATTATGAGATTAAAAAAAGTAATAATTAGGATGATAGTAAGTCATATTTGTGATATGAGTTAATTATAAGACACCAAGTCAGAATTATGAGATAAAAAGTATATGCAATTTGGAAAATACCCTTGTGACAATGAGGAGGGCAGGGCCGGGCCGTGACTACGCACTCCTGGCCAAGCGATTCTTGCAATGAGTTGTTGCAGTTTGGGAGAGAGAGAGCTACAGGCAGCTGCCCTGTATGCATTTACGTTTGTTTGTCTTTGTGTTTAAGTTTATTACAAACATGACTTTGACGCTTCATCCGAATCCCACCTCCTCCTTTCCATTGAACCCTGTTACATTCCAATATCGTACTGTCTGACAAGCAATAAAGGATCTTTAAAATTGTACAGTGTTCACCTGGATGAAGACCAGTTGGACGCTGTCAGAGGTAAACACAGCAGCAAATCTCATTTACAATTTTCTCTTTAAAATGTTGGTGATCCGGGGCATGATTTTAAATAACAAACTCCAGGATGGTTTTTGTTTGAATATTCACGTGGGACCTTTCAGCTTTGTCTATGTGTAACCATAACAGCAAAAAGTGTTTTAACAAGAAAAACTGACTTTGATAGTGCAAAAATATCCATAGTACTGTGATTAGTGTTGCTGTGCTGCATGTTTAAAAAGGTAGTTCACTCAAAAAAGAAAATGTAGTCATTATTTACTAGAATGTATTGGAACGGCAGCTTCAGTCACCATTCATTTTAATTATAAGAAAAAAATGTATATGCAAGATTGGATTTTTTTTTCACTTGTCAAGTTTGAAATAACAGATCATTTGAATGCTTTAGATACATTTAAATATTTGAATTTTTGAAAATTTCTAAACAGATTTGTCAGAACACCTTCATCTAAAGTTATAGAGTCCCCTAGCATTGTAAATTGATTAGATTTTGGGTGTGTTATCAGATTGTCCTGTTTTGTGACATTGCTCTGTCAAGATAGCCCTAGCACTAAATCCAATCCTAACCCTAATTTGAGTTTATTTCATTATAGCACCCCTATCATCATAAATGGATGAAATTTGGCATGCATCCTTGGGCAGTGCTGGTGACATTGTGTGCCAAGTTCTGTGAAGTTTGGACATTGTGCTCTCAAGAATCAGGCAATTAATCATTATGGGCCTCGCCCAAAAATTGTATCAACTATTAAATCGACTATTTTTTTTTTTGTCATGTGCATCTCTGGATGACACATTCCAAATTTTGTGTTAATTGGATAAACGGGCTAGGACAAGTTTGAAAGTAGCTTTTTTTTTTTACAAAATTAAAATTGCCGTAATGTTGTTATAGTCAATATGGACAAGCGTGACCAATAGATTTGGGAGAACTGAAATAACTTGAGGGATCAATCATTTTAATTCTAGCCTATACAGTTCCTGATAAAATGAATGAAATGTATAGCCTAATATTCTTTTGTGTTCCACTAAAGAAAAAAAGTCACTTGGTTTGAATGACATGAGAGTGAGTAAATGATAACAGAAATAAAAATTTTGGGTGCTTTAAGCTATCTCACTGTCATTAGTTTGGTGTGTAGAGCATGTCTCCCTGTCATTTAAATTTCTTTGAAACCTAATTAAATTTCATAACTTTACAAATCAACAGAATATAATGATATCAAAAAGTGGATTCCGATAAAGCAGAAGTGCTAAATATTGAAACAAAATCCCAAAAATTAGATGCTAAAATATAATCTGACTCTTGATGGATGTACTGTAACATCAAATTCTACAGAAAAATATTTAGATGTTATAGCTGTTAGCAAACTAACCTTTGAAAAACACATTTCCAATATTGTAGTACTGCACTCTTCCACCTCAGAAATATTGCTAAGTTACGACGCTATATTTCTAATGCCGAAAAACGAATTCATGTGTTTATGAGCTCAAGATTAGATTATTGTAATGCATTACAAGGTGGATGTCCTGCAGGTTTAATAAATAATCTTCAGTTGGTTCAAAATGCAGCAGCTAGAGTGCTGACTACAACCAAGAAATATGATCATATCAGCCCCATTTTATCAGTGTTACATTGGCTGCCTGTAAAGTTTCATATTAATTAAAACATTATGTTAATTACTTACAAAGCTTGAATCACACTTACTATCATCGCAAAATTCCTGTTAACAATATTTGGCTCCTAAACTATGGAATAGTCTTCCTAGCAGTGTTCAGAACTCAGAGACACACTCTCTCAATTTAAGTCTAGACTGATGACTTATCTATTAAGCCAGGCATACACCTATTTTTCCCTCAATACATAGTTATGTTGGTCTGCCGGAACTGAAAACACTTCAATTATTCTTTAACCCTGCTTTAAAGTGAATGGCATCTATGTTCATTTTATTCTATTTCTTTCACTGTCTAAATCTCTGGATTATATCCTGAGGTTACATGAGCCTGCCAGATCCATCTCCGATCCTGCCTGATGTCTGCCTCCCACTGTGTCACGGAGTGATGATAACCAACTGCAGCACGTGCCAGCCAGACTTTAATTCAGTCTTTTAAGACAGACTTAACAGAGGATGAACTGATGCAAACTCAAAGACATAGGATTCTTCATGAGCCTCTGTCTGAAGTATGGGCTCAGGATGGAGTTCACTGAAATTAGTCAAAGGAGGGACAACACTCTCTTAAAAAATGAAAGTGAAGAAGAACTACATAGAAAATGAATTAGCCACTAAAAAAAGACTTCATCGGCCAAAATCAGAGGACAATGCATATACGTGCATTTCCTCAGTTAATTTGGGATGACTTCAAGGACTTTAACACGAAATTTACAGTTCATACTAAATCATTTTGTTTATCCATTGTCCCACAACACTTGGGTTTTAACCACTTATAGTTCTAAACATAAATATCTAATATTGGCATTACATTCATTAATTTTCTGTTATACCATAATTTAATTTACAGCTGCTTAGAAACAATGCCTGTTGTGAAAAGCACAATACAAATACATTTGACCTGACTTGTCCTCTGTCATTTCACCTAACTCTCACAAACCATCTTATTATATGTGATTCAATGAAATGTCAGATTAGGCATTTGACTCAGCTGCTGTAGGCTAAATGGATCCGGATTTGTGTCTATTTCTGCTGACCCAAACCAAAGTCTTTTTTAGCAAGTCAGTCCACTCAAGTGGCCATCTTTTGAACCCTCTTGGGCAGCTATATTCCATGTAAACAAGCAGGACTTCCTTTCAACATCCATTGAAGATTGGGTGTTCATATATCTCAAGCTACCCTTTTAAAAAAATTATTATCTACTCAAAATGTACTAACAAAAGGTAGCTGATATCACTGATTCCATAGACAAATCAGATGATGTTATTTAATTCTGCAATTAAAAGTTCTCTCTCTATACATACAGTATACTACTGTCATCGGCCTCATCCAGGATGATGATGAGTCTGCATACAGAAGGGAGGTTGAACAGCTGACTATCTGGTGCAGTCAAGACAACCTGGAGCTGAACATGCTCAAAACTGTGGAGATGATAGTGGACTTTAGGAGGAACACCCCAACATCCACCCCGCTCACCATTCTAAAAAGCACTGTTGCAGCTGTGGAGTCATTACCTCTACCATCTCACTGGAACTAAAGTGGGTGACACACATTGACTCCATTATGAATAAAGCCCAGCAGAGGTTGTACTTCCTTTGCCAGTTGAGGAAGTTCAACCTGCCACATGCGCTGCTGATCCAGTTATACTCAGAAGTCATTGAGTCTGTCCTCTGCACTTCAATAACTGTCTGGTTTGGTTCAGCTACAAAATCGGACATCAGCAGGCTACAAAGGACAGTTCGGTCTGCTGAGCGGATTATTGGTTGCCCCCTGCCCTTCCTTCAAGAACTGTACACTTCCAGAGTGAGGTATAGGGTTGGAAAAATCACTCTGGACCCCACTCACCTAGCCCACTACCTCTTTGAACTGTTGCCTTCTGGCTGACGCTTCAGAGCTCTGAGCACAAGAACCGTCAGGCACAGAAACAGTTTTTTCCCTCATGCTAACCATCTAATGAACAGTTAAAACTGCCCCATTGAGCAGTAATTATGTGCAAACCACAGCTTCTCCTTTTGTGTTCCATGGACGAAAGTCCATAGATAATAGGAATGACTTGATAGTAAATTATGATGGAATTTTCATTATCGGGTGAACTATCCCCTTAAGAAGGGATGTTTGTCCCATGGAAGTACCATGGTATTTTTGTTAGATTACCATATTCATATTTCATGGTATGTAAACAGTACACTAAGGTACTTAAAAAACACTTAGGTATGACCATCATGACAGTATCCAAAAAATATTCTAATACTATGTTACTACTTTTTAAGTGTTGTCTCTGGCTTTGCTGCTGTACCCCTGCTGATGGTGACTCAAAATGTGAATGTGTGGTCTCTGCAAGAGACCTGAGACTTAATAATTTTTTGTTGTGTGTGTGCATGCGTGCATGCTTACGTGTGTGTGATACTCTACCCTGAATGCACTCACACACTCCATTGTGCTGTTATTAGTCATCTATCCTCTTTGAAGTTCGCATGAGGTGCACTGGTCTAGAACAGCTTTGGTCCAGTTGGCAGCAGGCTCATTCCCAGCACTCTCTGTCACTCATCGGGCCAGAACCGCTCCTGTCCTGACTTTAAGCAGACCCCTCTCTCTGTGCAGTAAGCTATAATGGTTCTGACCTGTATCCTCCCCCTCAATGCCCCTTTTGTCATCCAGAGGGGTGTGATAGCACTGTTCTGTTAACTAGCCATAATTTCAGCCTTTTTCATTTCTATCGTCTCTTCAGGACTAGAGTGAAAACACAAAAAGGCTTTCAAGACTTCTGTGGCGGAACAACCCACTCCTCCCTCACACACTGGCATCCTAACATGTCCAGGTGCAGAGCGGGGAGGGTACAGGCCAAATTAGATGGTCGAGGACGCTCACCCAGGGACCCCAGCGTAAGTTAGATGCATCACCGAAGTATGACAGCACACTTTGCGACCGACGGGTTAGGAAGCCGGGCCGCCCTTCCCTTCACACGCTGCGGCCCCTGGGAAGACAATCTGTCACAGATGCCTCTGCCACATGTGCCCCTGAACCTATGAGGGGAGCCTGTGGGAATGCTGGACCCCAGGTTCCCTTTTATTTTGGACACTATAATTCCCCCTTTTTAACATTGTTATGTTGTCTTATTTCAAATAAACAGTTGGTGCCCAACTGTGTCCCTCTGGCACAGTTGGGCACCAACTGATGTCACTCGCCCTCTCAATCGCTGGTTAGATGGAATGCCTTGAGCGAGATGGAGAGTCTACGTGGATGGCCTCCCAACCACCAAAAGGGTAGGTGGCACTTAATAAGCATTTGCCCTGTCATGTTTAACCTGTGTTTTCTCTGTCTCTGCCCGGGTGCGAGCGACAGGGTGAGCTGGACCAGAGAGATAACCCCTACATGCCCACTACAACTGAATGGCCTAGTTGAGTAAGTATCATTCCCATGTGGACGGCTGAAGAGTGTACACTTCTGGCTCTAGACAGTGTTCAGATAGGAGCATGGGTGGAGGTGCCGCCGCTGCCGGGGCAACGCTCGGGGGGGTGGGGTTATTGTCGGAACGATCCTCTCATTTTTGTTGCGCAGCCTCTGAGGGCTGTCCTTCAGCCAGGCTCACAACGGTAGTGGGTAGGAGAGAGGAGAGGTGCAATTTCATAATCCTCGTTTGGGCAGCGGATGATGAGGCACACCTGATATTAATATTACCTTATCACTGCTGCCATTATAACGTAGAGTGCACCTCTCTTCAGGAGGATGGCTTCTATCCTCTTTTGTGTACATTGGTGTACTCCAAGAGCAGAACGTAAAGGGTATCAGCCAAATAAGACCAGCACCCCCGGAACCCCGGCGAGAGGTAGATGTGCGAGGACAGCTTGTGTCGCGGCCGACAGGCTATGAAGCCGGTCCGGCCTTCCCTTCACAAGCTGCAAGCCCTGGTAAGCCAGGCCGCCACAGAAGTCACCGCCTTTGGCACCCTGGAACCTGTCAGGGGAGCTCATGCACCATTGGACCAGGACCACATCCTGGAATATCCGATGGGCACTCCCCGACCCACATAACTCCACAGTCTCACTGGAGGACACCAGTTTTCTATTATTTAGCGCACTAGTTTCCCATTATTTAGCACAGTTTCCCATTTGAACAATTTAATTCCCCCTTTGGAACATTTTATGTTGTTTATTATTTCAAATAAACACCTCTACATTGCCTGATGCCAAACCCACTGTGTCTGTCTCTTACTCACCCAGCCACAACTTCCTACAGAAGTCTAATACAAGGCCCAATCTTCTTGTACAATCTACCTGGTACAGTTCTATGAAGGTTTGATGTGATTAGCGTTAACATGCTAATTGTAAGCTAGCTGAAAACATGTTTGACATATGTTTATTTCGATCATGTCTAACCTCAGTAATATAGGCTCTGTTCGAAACCCAAGTACTTTGCTGTATATACTACCCTCTAAGGCAGCATCCTAACTCAAATGGAACCTCACAAGTGACTGATTTGGAGTGCTCTACATAGGCAGCAACTCAAATGCACCTTGAAAATTACATTCCTGTATTCAAAAACAATGGAAGTGTTTAAGGCTTCAATTTGTCTAAAATGCTAATTTAGGTAATCAGCGAGAACTACAGATAGGAATGTATGGTTAGAGTTCCACGGTTCTCTTTTAGTGATATTTATACAATAAATGGTAAAGTCAAATGAGACTCTGCCAGCTGATGTCTGTGACTGTGATAAGCAAACACTCCCACTGTTGAATATTATCCTTGTCTTTTTCAGTACTCTAATACATCAGTGATGATGTTGTTGAAGCTTTCCTTACACATGATGACTTGTTGTGCAATAAAAAGAGACCATTGGCATACAAAAGGAAGTTTTATTTGCTTCTGTACTTTTTTTCCCCATGTTGAAATGGTCAATGATTGGGCACATTTACACCATCAAGGTGTTCTTTTTTTTACATTTACATTTATGCATTTGGCAGACGCTTTTATCCAAAGCGACTTACAGTGCACTTATTACAGGGACAATCCCCCCAGAGCAACCTGGAGTTAAGTGCCTTGCTCAAGGACACAATGGTGGTGTCTGTGGGGATCGAACCAGCGACCTTCTGATTACCAGTTATGAGCTTTAGCCCACTACGCCACCACCACTGCCTAACTGGCAGAGTTAATTTTAGTTGCATGTGTAAAAATGCAAAATGCATATAAAATCTGTTTTTTTCCCCCTTACGTGTACAATTGATGCCATTATCAAATGGAATATTTTGTTGGCCCCTTAAGGCGCCAAAACACTGTGAGCTAAATTGAAGAATGAACAGATGTTAAGTCATTTAAAACAAAATCTGCACTTTGCTGCTGTTTAAAACTTCTCACTGCTACTGGCCCAGTGCTCCACCTACTGTTACGCCAACATCTTTTTCTGGTTAATTTCTTCATGCAGTCGAGGTCAGTCAACATGAACACACCTGAGTTAACTTATAGACATTTTCCCAAATTAATCACACACACATTGTGAGACTGTTGCGTGTGAAGATCACAGGAGATCAGCAGTTACAGAAATACTCAAACCAGCCTTTCTGGTACCAACAATCATGCCACAGTCAAAATCACTTTGATCACATTTTTCCCCATTCTGATGGTTGATGTGAACATTAAGCAAACAGCACCAACCCACATCTCAGAAAGCTATTCTGAGATGTACGTTGGCGCTGTTTTGGCGGCACGAGGGGGACCTACACAATATAAGGCAGGTGGTTTTAATGTTATGGGTGATCGTTGTACATACTGTATATATATATATTTATATACTGTATGTCCAATGATCAGCCACAACATTAAAACCACCTGCCTTATATTGTGTATATATATATATATATATATACACAATATATATATACACACACACACACACACACACACAAAATAATAATAATAAATATAAATTGATATGATATGATATAAAATCATCTGTGCAAAATACATGCTTTCCCTATATGTCCCCCCTCTGCCTGTCCTCATGTCTCAAGTTCAGCTCTGCGGCGATAGAGAGGATCGCCCACAGGAGGAGGGTTTATTTAGCAATTTAGCCAATTGCTGATTCAAGATATGAACATATTCATATACAATTTAGCCAATCAACGTCCTCAAATCTAATCCGAAAATGGCGATTATGTTATCGCCCCTAACGAGCCACTGCTAAAGTCAGGACAAGTCTGACTCTGTAGGGGTGCCATTTTAACTACATGACAAAGGCGAGTGCAGTTATCACTGCTTCCAGACCCAACCCAAACTCTGTAAAATCTCTTCCAAAGTCCGTTTGAGAGGAGAACACTGGCGGGAAAAACTAGAGTTGAAAGAGCTGGGCCCAGATCAACCTGACCTCGCAATCAGACAGCAGAAAGCCCCGGCTATGTGGGTGCGGTTATGCTAATGCATTATTTTGCTATTCGTGCTTGCTTTTAAAACAATGGAGACAGATCCAGTGAGAGATATGAAGCACCTGTCTGAGATAGTAAGGAAATACGAGAATACCAGGGCTCACATGGATAATTCTGTCAAGCTAGCCATATTGGGAAGAGTGAACATCGCTACACAGCTCGACGACGGCCACAGGATTGCGATGAGGAAACACGATGAGGAGGTGGATAAAAACAGGCACACTTTATCCAAAATAATTGACTGTGTGAAGTTTTGCAGGGCCTTTGAGTTGGCACTGCGTGGGCATGACAAGACTGATGCCTCTGACAACCCTGGCATTTTCAGGGGATTGGTGGATTTTGTTGCCTCCCTAGACAGTGTGCTGAGGGAGCACCTTTAGACAGCTACCGTTTTTAAAGGCACGTCAAATACGGTACAAATCGAGCTGTTGGACTGCATGCTGTCAGTGCTCAAGGATTACATTCTGGAGGAAGTAAAGGCAGCTGATTTTATCACCATTCAATCAGATGAGATGCTAGTGATAAGGTAAATAACTCCATTTACTATTGGCTAATAAAGCTGTTGTTGTTCACTTCCAGCAGTCTGTAAAAGCCTAAAAGTGCCTTGCCATCGAAGTGAATGATTGTCATTGAGCACATCACTTTATTTTTTATTTATGAACTTTATTTTTTGGACCAGGGCCTCCTTTTTCTCTCTGTGCGGGGATAGCACACCAATGTTCTTTGGTTGCCAACATTCTTCAAAATATCGTCTTTTGTGTTCCACTGAAGCAAGAAAGTCATACAGGTTTGGAACAACATGAGGGTGAGTGAATGATGACAGAATTGTCATTTTATGTGTGAACTATCCCTTTAACTGTTTTTCTTTAAATCATACTGGGATGGGTGCTGAAATTGATAGTGTATGACTATCTTTTATTCTGCTGAACACAAATGAAGATTTTTAGAAGAATATCTCAGTGAGTGGTGAATAGTGGCCAGAACTTTGAAGCCCCAAAGAGCACATAAAAGGAGCATGAAAGTAATCCACACAACTACAGTGGTTAATCCATGTATTCAGAAGCAATGTGATAAGTGTGGGTGAGAAACATACCAATATTGAAGTCATTTTTAACTATAAATTGTCCTCCCTTCACACTAGGTGGCGATATGCATTAAGACTGCGAGTAGCCAAAAACAAAAGAAGAAGCACATTTTCTAATATTGATCTGTTTCTCACAAACAGACCAGCATAACCAGTTTGGTGTCTTGCAAAGATCAGAAACCACCATAGATGTGGAGCATTCCTATGATGTCTTAAAATGCTGTCTATGTTGGTAGCTCAATAGGTTTTTGAATAGAGCCCCACTCTCTCTCTCTCTCTCTCTCTCTCTCTCTCTCTCTCTCTCTCTCTCTCTCTCTCTCTCTCTGTGTGTTTACAGTGTCTGTGCTGCATCAGTGATGAGAATACGTCTGTCTCAAAGTCTCCCAGTGGAGCGTGTCAATGCAGAGGTCAGTCCAAGGACTCACTCCACTAGAGTGGACACACACACACACACACACACACACACACACACACACACGAGCAAGAACAATCACACTGGTTCGGTTCGGAATAGCATACTATCATACTACTCTTACTATTTTAGAAGTATACAGTATGTTGAAGTAATATCCACTGCTATATTTCATGACTCATTAGTTGATCATACTGCCAAAAATAATACATTTTACCAGGGCTGTCAATCGATTAATAAATTTGTTATCGAATTAATTACACAGTGTCCTGATTAATTTATTGCAATTAATTGCATATACAAATATTTGCTAAGAAAGCCCCTCATATAACAGTAATTCAATATATAATGATGAAATAATTGTTCATTGTTATCTTTAAATATATATAATGTTTTAAAAATTAAAAAATATTCAGATAATTAAAATGCATTACATTCTTGTGGCAGATGAGTTAATCATTGATAAGATGTTACAAAAAGCGGCTTTAGAATACAATGTATTGTTTATTACCATATTATTGATCATAACTCAATCATTGACACACAGTTCATCAATCCATTACACAAGTGAATTTGTCAATCAGTTGGAGATTTATTATGAGGGCTTGTTTAAGGACCGTCAATGTACACCTGCGTCAGACATGCTTGTGTAGCGTCTCGGGTGTGTTGCGTCATAAACATAAAATGTTTTAGGTCACTGTGTCAAGTTAAATATAGTTTAATACATAGAAGACACCTTGAGATCCATTAGTTCGAATTTGCGCTCCATCAAATGTTTTTAACGCAAGAATGTAACGCAAGTTTGTGTTGTTCTGCTGATTGTTGTTTTCTTCACTGTATAAACTGTGCATTGCTCATACAGCTGAAGTTTCACTCACTGCCCTCTGGAGTAAACAGCAGGTACTACAAGTTTGCATTTCTCAGGAATCTTCCTTATTACGGTCCGGGGGCATTGCGATTAATTGCGTTATTTTTTTAACGCATTAATTCAGTGTGATTGATTTTATTAAAAATAATTAAACAATTAATAAAACAATTTATCCCGGACCGTAATAAGGAACATTCCTGAGAAATGCAAAGTTGTAGTACCACCTGTTCACTCCATTTTTATTAAATCTGATTTACACATCAAATATGCAGGAAAGCTCTGTTAGCGTGCCTGTGAAACCTTGTTTGGTGCTCTAGGCAATATTAATCATACAGATGCATGAAACAGGAAAATCTAGGTCAATATTTCCATCTTGGACAGCATGATGAATGAGACATTTTGATGTTCATCAAGCAAAAAAACAAAAGAAACAAGGGCTAATTTAGTGGTAGGGATTTACTGCATCATTCTAATAAATCTCCCTCTTTTCCAGTTGTTTTCATTGTGTCCCGTTGGCCTATTTCCATAAATCAACTAACTAACTCTTCCCCCTCTGTTTACCTTTAATGAGCTTTTGATACAGGTGGAAAAAAACAAAAGATTCTCCCCAATCCAGTCAGATAGATTCAAAGGTGTCAATGTTCCACTCGAATGTGTCTCATCCCATTTATCACTGTACCGTCTCATCATTTGAATGAGTTCAGCCTGATTGTGATTGTCAAAATTAGCATTTCATCACTTGCCCACTGAAATAATCAATGGAGAAGTCAAGAGGAAGGGGAGAAGACTTAAAGACTGTAAGACGGGGGACTTTTGATAATCTGAGGGGATCAGAATGGGAAAGTCTAACGAGATAAATTGCGTCCCAAATTGCATACTTATGCACTACTTAGTGCCATTTTATATTGTGAGTAATGTGATAAGATATATAAGATACTGTATATTCCATGTTTCTGAAGCTTTACAATAGCTTTGTGGAACATAAAGAAATTGATTTAGTTATTCACTGATAATCTTGTCCTCCACCTTACAGCAGCTCTGAAATCGAATTTGTGATTGTGCATCAGTAGCATAGCCAAAAGGTGTGCCAAGAGGAAACTGGATGTGCAAAAGCACTAAAGCACAATTAAGTGAAATACTGTATATAAAATGACCATTAACAATCCATCCATCCATCCATCGTCAACCGCTTATCCTGTGTACAGGGTTGCGGGGGGGGCTGGAGCCTATCCCAGCTAACATTGGGCAAAAGGCGGGGGACACCCTGGACAGGTCACACATAGACAGACATACACTCACACTCACCTCCACAGCAATTTTTCTGGAGACACCAATTAACCTAGCCTGCATGTCTTTTGGATGGTGGGAAGAAGCCGGAGTACCCGGAGAGAACCCACGCAGACAACATGCAAACTCCACACAGAAAGGCCAGGGCAACCAGGGTTTGAACCCACGACCTTCTTGCTGTGAGGCGACAGTGCTAACCGCTGCACCACCGTGCCGCCCTCCATTAACAATCATTGCTTCAATTTATTTTTGGCTATAAGTGGAGTAAGTTCCCTGTTTCTATATAAAAATATGACGATTAATAATTCATAAAAAAATTAAAATAATTATTCACCATATTTTCAAAAATGTGCTAAATACACAAATATAAATTTGCACAATATAGCAAAAAAATATGAAAATGCACCAGGTTTTAGTTACCTTAATAAAGGATAATACCATGTCTGACAAGATGCAAACAGTAAAGCTAAAAAAAACAACAACAAAAAAACCCCACTGACATTTCATAATGTCGTGATAAGCTAAAATGAGCTGCCGCGTTACGCAGAATGGGCCGTGATAAGCTACAATGAGCCGCCGTGTTACGCAGAATGGGCCATGATAAGCTACAATGAGCCACCGCGTTACGCAGAATGGGCCGTGATAAGCTACAATGAGCCGCCGTGTTACGCAGAATGGGCCATGATAAGCTACAATGAGCCGCCGCGTTACGCAGAATGGGCCATGATAAGCTACAATGAGCCGCCGCGTTACGCAGAATGGGCCGTGATAAGCTACAATGAGCCGCTGTGTTACGCAGAATGGGCCATGATAAGCTACAATGAGCCGCCGCGTTATACAGAATGTGCCGTGATACGCTACAATGAGCCGCCGCGTTATGCAGAATGGGCCGTGATAAGCTACAATGAGCCGCCGCGTTATGCAGAATGGGCCGTGATAAGCTACAATGAGCCGCCGCGTTATGCAGAATGGGCCGTGATAAGCTACAATGAGCCACCGCGTTATGCAGAATGGGCCGTGATAAGCTACAATGAGCCGCCGCGTTACTCAGAATGGGCCGTGATAATCTACAATCAGCCGCCGCGTTATGCGGAATGGGCCGTGGTAAGCTACAATGAGCCGCCGCGTTACGCAGAATGGGCCGGGATAAGCTAAAATGAGCCGCCGCGTTACGCAGAATGGGCCGTGATAAGCTAAAATGAGCCGCTGCGTTATGCAGAATGGGCCATGATAAGCTACAATGAGCCGCCGTGTTACGCAGAATGGGCCGTGATAAGCTACAATGAGCCGCCGCATTATGCGGAATGGGCCGTGATAAGCTACAATGAGCCGCTGCATTATGCAGAATGGGCCGTGGTAAGCTACAATGAGCCACCGCGTTACGCAGAATGGGCCGTGATAAGCTACAATGAGCCGCTGCGTTACGCAGAATGGGCCGTGATAAGCTACAATGAGCCACCGCGTTACGCAGAATGGGCCGTGATAAGCTACAATGAGCCTCCGCTTTACGCAGAATGGGCCGTGATAAGCTAAAATGAGCCGCTGCGTTATGCAGAATGGGCCATGATAAGGCAGAATGGGCCGTGATAAGCTACAATGAGCCGCCGCATTATGCGGAATGGGCCGTGATAAGCTACAATGAGCCGCCTCGTTACGCAGAATGGGCCGTGATAAGCTACAATGAGCCACTGCGTTATGCGGGCCATGATAAGCTACAATGAGCCGCCGTGTTACGCAGAATGGGTCGTGATAAGCTACAATGAGCCGCCGCGTTACGCAGAATGGGCCGTGATAATCTACAATCAGCCGCCGTGTTATGCAGAATGGGCCGTGGTAAGCTACAATGAGCCGCCGCGTTACGCAGAATGGGCCGGGATAAGCTACAATGAGCCGCCGCGTTATGCGGAATGGGCCGTGATAAGCTACAATGAGCCGCTGCATTATGCAGAATGGGCCGTGATAAGCTACAATGAGCCGCCTCGTTATGCAGAATGGGCCATGATAAGCTACAATGAGCCGCCGTGTTACGCAGAATGGGCCATGATAAGCTACAATGAGCCGCTGCATTATGCAGAATAGGCCATGATAAGCTACAATGAGCCGCTGCATTATGCAGAATAGGCCATGATAAGCTACAATGAGCCGCTGCATTATGCAGAATGGGCCGTGATAAGCTAAAATGAGCCGCCGCGTTACGCAGAATGGGCCATGATAAGCTACAATGAGCTGCCGCGTTACGCAGAATGGGCCGTGATAAGCTACAATGAGCCGCTGCATTATGCAGAATAGGCCATGATAAGCTACAATGAGCCGCCGCGTTACGCAGAATGGGCCGTGATAATCTACAATCAGCCGCCGTGTTACGCAGAATGGGCCGTGGTAAGCTACAATGAGCCGCCGCGTTACGCAGAATGGGCCGTGATAATCTACAATCAGCCGCCGTGTTATGCAGAATGGGCCGTGGTAAGCTACAATGAGCCGCCGCGTTACGCAGAATGGGCCGTGATAATCTACAATCAGCCGCCGTGTTATGCAGAATGGGCCGTGGTAAGCTACAATGAGCCACCGCGTTATGCGGAATGGGCCGTGATAAGCTACAATGAGCCGCTGCGTTATGCAGAATGGGCAGTAATAAGCTACAATGAGCCGCCGCGTTACGCAGAATGGGCCGCGATAAGCTACAATGAGCCGCCGCGTTACGCAGAATGGGCCGTGATAAGCTAAAATGAGCCACCGCGTTACGCAGAATGGCCCGTGATAAGCTAAAATGAGCCGCCGCATTACGCAGAATGGGCTGTGATAAGCTAAAATGAGCCGCCGCGTTACGCAGAATGGGCCGTGATAATCTACAATCAGCCGCCGTGTTACGCAGAATGGGCCATGGTAAGCTACAATGAGCCACCGTGTTACACAGAATGGGCCGTGATAAGCTACAATGAGCCGCCGCGTTACGCAGAATGGGCCATGATAATCTACAATCAGCCGCCGTGTTATGCAGAATGGGCTGTGGTAAGCTACAATGAGCCGCCGCGTTACGCAGAATGGGCCGGGATAAGCTACAATGAGCCGCCGCGTTACGCAGAATGGGCCGTGGTAAGCTACAATGAGCCTCCGCGTTACGCAGAATGGGCCGTGGTAAGCTACAATGAGCCACCGCTTTACGCAGAATGGGCCGTGATAAGCTACAATGAGCCTCCGCGTTATGCAGAATGGGCCGTGGTAAGCTACAATGAGCCGCCGTGTTATGCAGAATGGGCCGTGATAAGCTATAATGAGCCTCCGCGTTATGCAGAATGGGCCGTGGTAAGCTACAATGAGCCGCCGCGTTACGCAGAATGGGCCGTGAAAAGCTACAATGAGCCTCCGCGTTATGCAGAATGGGCCGTGGTAAGCTACAATGAGCCACTGCGTTATGCAGAATGGGCCGTGATAAGCTACAATGAGCCGCCGCGTTATGCCGAATTGGCCGCAATATGCAGAAAAGGACAGCGAGCCGATTTCTCTTCCCAGTCCAGCCCTGTGTGCAATCTTACATTTTGGGTGGAAGTTTGCATACCCTGGCACACTCGTGGCTACTCCACTGTACTGCATGATCATTAAAAGCTACCATGTGTCTTCAAAAGACTTGGAATATAGTGCATAAGTTGAATGGACTATTGTATGGTGCTTTCATGGTGTTTTCAGTCCTTGTTGGAGCTTGGCAGCCTCTAGACAAGGACAGGAAAGAGAAACTCAAACTTAATTTTCTCAAAACATAATTTTGCTTCAACAGTTGAAAGAAAATCCAACATCCATAGATCTCCTCTTCAACTCATCTGCTGTATGGACGTGCTACCAGCGGTTGGTTTTACTGAGACACGCACTGCAGTTTAACCATAATTAGCTGCATTGGCAGCATTCAGTGTTTGTCGAAATATGGTACAGAATGGAGGAACACGTGTAAGGTGCTTTGTCAGCTCTAAACTCCAGCCTATAGCTAAACGCTTGACTCTCCCAGAGGAGCTATTTAAACACCATTCCACAAAAGCAGGCTATAAATTTACTACAACAGCTTACACTGGCTGCCTTGTGAAAGAAATAAACGTATACAGTATATATATATATATATATATATATAGTGCATTCAGAAATGATTCAGACCTTGTCATTTTTTCCCCACATTTTGTTATGTTGCAGTCAGTGGTGGAAAGATTACAGATTATTTTTACTTAAGTAAAAGTACTGCTACTGAAGAAATAATTCACTTGAGTACAAGTAGAAGTACTGAGAAATATTATGGCTCAAGTAAGAGTAAATAAGTAGTTTGCTGAAAACTACTCAAGTAATTACGTTACAAGCTACTTGAAAATTATATTATATATAGTATATACGCTTCCGTTTTTATAACACAGACATTTTTGTTCTTGAAATAAATTGATGCTTCCTTTCACCAAGATGCATTCAATTGATCAAAAATACTGCCAAAATTATTAATTGTAAATTACTATTACATTTGTACAAATATTATTTGTATCGTCAAGCCGGTTCTTGCCTCCTCCTTCCCATTGAACCTCTTTACACTGGTGCCGAAATCCGGGAAGGAGGAGGTATAAGCCGTAGTAGAGTTCTCGCTACTACCGTCCACCCCAACGGAGCAGCCACGGCCATCTGCCGGGGGACGAGGAGCCCGGCTGCCTGGAAGCGGACGATGGCCGCCGACCGCGAGGGGAGAAGGGGCTCCTAACCAACCGCCTGGAGCGGTCAGGGCCACTGCCAGGGGCGGAGGAGTCACCTACAAACGGGGCGGGGTCTGAGACCGCCGACCGCGAGCAGGGAGGGGCTCGCTGCTGACCGCCTAAGGCGGGAGAACCGCTGCCAGGGGTGGGGAGACCCCTTCTGTTTCCCAAGAATGCGGTGGGGCGTTCCGTCCGCCAGGGACTGGAGAACTGGCGAGTAAGTGTTTTTGGGGGGTACTACACTGTTACAGGAAGTACCCCCCCTATTTAATTACTTCTGTTTCCCTCCCCTTGTCCCCTCCCTCGTCCAGGTAGACTGGGATGACCTGCCGGCAGACGGGGCAAAAAGACAAACACACACATCTCTCCAGCACAATCCTCCGCAGTCGGCCTTTATCCCTCTTGGAGGCTTGATTAGCCGGGTGTGTATGATCACGACCCGGCCCCGCCCTCCGCCCTGCCACAGTTAGCTAACTAATTGTGAAAGTTTAATGCATGTCAATGAATAAACACCACCTAGCCAGGTAGCTGGCTTTACATTCATTTCTTAAAAGTGGTCTTGCTGCGTTTCTCCTCCTATTCCTTTATTTACGCTCCCGACTTGTCGGTGCGCGTGTCTATCTACAACTCTCTCCTTGCAGTTGCATTTTCCCTTCCCTCTTGTTCCACAAGGGAGCCCCATAACAGCTGGCTGAATCTTACTCACATCTTTTAGCAAATAAACAAGTTAATATATAATAATAAAAAAATATATAGGATGACTATGAATCCTACTCCGGCCCCGTTTTGGCTAATGAGTTCAAGAAGTAAGGGCTCTGGATATCTGAAAATAAGTAAAATATTTATGAATAATAAATAACGCTTCATTAAATGTTACAGATTTTGTTTTATATTTCTTGTGTCTTTGTACTCTAAAATGATTAGTGAGGCTAAAAGTATGTGAAAATCACTTTGCTGTAAAGTTTTAACTGTCATTGCAGGTAAAGGACTTTATGTATATGTGTAACCGGCCCTGCTTGGCCCGCTCCGAACGGGATTCGAACCGGCGTCTCAGCGTGGGAGCCAGGAGCGCTAACAAGGAGGCTAAAGGCTACAGCCTCGAGGTCAGGAGAGTGAGGTTTACACACTACACCGCTATCTACCAGCTGGCTCCCGTTACATTTGCAAAATCTGGTAATCATTAGCTGAGGCTTCAAAGGTTAGGGGCAGCAGGGTCAAATGTATAATTAAGTCGGAAATATAAGTGATGCATCATAACACTTGGAGGAAGGACAATGCTAATGCTTTCTCCATGAAAGTGGAGCGTAGTTCTAGCGGGAAGACCAGCAGGTGTACATCATCACATCATTAGCTGGGTAACTCCTAGCCAATCACACGTAAGCCAATGCTTTATAAGTCCGCTCACAATCTATCACATTGCTGTTTCAGTGTGCTAACACTGCAACCTCCACCTCCCCACCACCACCAGTTGAGCCCTGTCCCGCAGGGAGGTAGACTCCTCGCCCCTGCCTCCTATCTCCGGCAGGACATGACGGTTCCGGGTACAACTCCCTTGGACTGCCGGACTGGGCCTACACCAAAGAGAGAGACATCACCTCCCATTTTACATCTATCAAATAAATGGCATCTTAAACTTCACTCAAGCCTGCGTGTCTTCCCGATAGAAATAGAGTTCAATGTATTGGGTAACACTGATGTGAATCATGTGGAAGCTGCTTTACAGATTTGATTCCTAAAATAAAAGTTATGCAGGTATGAAGAAATATACTATTCTGCACTATTCCTTGGTCACAAATCAAACAAGCAAATTTGAGACACTGACCACAGTAACTCCTTTATACAACAGGAGTTTGTACGTCATCCAATGTCCTGACTCGTAAACAAAGACAGGTTATGTAGTAACAATCAGTTATCTCATGACTTCTCAGTGGAAGTACGGGCCGGTTCTGGAGCAGCGGCGCCATTTCTGCGGAAAAGGGGATATCTGAATGCTGGAAAATTGTGTGAAGAGCCTGTAAATGTGGAAAATGTCTCCGTGTGAAATAGAGGAAGATCACTGAACTGTAGAATAGTGTCACTATCTTCTTGCCACCAACCTGCAAGAGATACACTTAATGAGAGAGAGAGAAAGGGAGGGAGAGAGAGAGAGAGAGAGAGAGAGAGAGGAAAAGAGTGGGAGGGAGGGAGAGAGAGAGAGAGAGAAGGGAGAGAGAGAGAGAGAGCAGGGAGAGAGAGAGAGAGAGAGAGAGAGAGAGAGAGAGAGAGAGAGAGAGAGAGAGAGAGAGAGAGAGAGAGAGAGAGAGAGAGAGAGAGGGAGGGAGAGAGAGAGAGAGGGAGGGAGAAAGAGAGAGAGAGATGGAGAGAGAGAGAGAAAGGATGAAAGAGCTGCCATTCTCCCTGGGGTCTCTGTTTAAAGGCCTGTCCTCGCACAATCCACCGACAATACACTGAATGTCAGAATAAATCATGTTCCCTTCTTGTGGCTGACCCCTTTACTGTCAGAGAGAGAGAGAGAGAGAGAGAGAGAGAGAGAGAGAGAGAGAGAGAGAGAGAGATATCAGTCTCTTCTCTTAGCCTTTGTAGTCTGTTTAAAGGGATGGTTCAGCCTAAAATGTGCATTATCTTAGTATTTACCCTCATTGTGTTCAAAACCTGTATGATGTTATTTATCGGTCAAGCTCCTATTAGCACAAAAAACACCATAAAAGTAATCCATCCAACTAATGCACTACATTCCATGTCTTCTGAAGCCATTCTTTCTGCAGAGAAAATACTGAAATGAAAGTGGTTGTTGAATTGTAATCGCCCCCCTCTGGCCAGTGTTAATCTTGTCAAGGAAATGACTGACCAAAACATTCATTGACAGTTTTTTGATTTCATCAATGTTAAGAAAGACTAGACAAAAATACAATAATGACAATAATCAAACGATTTTATTTGAGATATGCATAAAAATAACAATGCATTCACAAAGTTTTTTCCTCAACTAAATAAATAAAAGATCTCGAAATAATCGATTACAATAATCCCCGCTTGAGCTGAGTGAGCTGAACTTCTGTACTATTGAGTTAATTACATCTCTCAAACACATCTTATATATGTGAGATTAAACAGATACAGTATGTCCTCAACATAAATGTAATGTTACAAATGACATCTGCTCTGACAACGAAAGCAGTTCTGCTCTGACAACGAAAGCCAATGAAAAGGTGAACTAAGTTATGCACTTGTCAAAATGCGTAGTTGATACGTTGTTTCCATAAAAAAGCAAGAGTGCCACGCATAACACAATATTGTATATATATATATATGTATATGTATTTCAAAATAATTGAATGTTAAAATAATTCTGTTACAGTTTGATACATGATTTTGTCATTTAGCAAATTAACTCAAATATGTTACCTTTGTCAACTAAAATGTCATGCCATTTTACTCAGATTAAAATGAACTAAATGCACGATGAAATATCGACTAAATTTAAAGGACATTTTCATCATTTAATTTACATTTACATATATGCATTTGGCAGACGCTTTTATCCAAAGCGACTTACAGTGCACTTATTACAGGGACAATCCCCCCCGGAGCAACCTGGAGTTAAGTGCCTTGCTCAAGGACACAATGGTGGTTACTGTGGGGATCGAACCAGCGACCTTCTGATTACCAGTTATGTGCTTTAGCCAACTACACCACCACCATGAATTGTCTTCATATGTAAAAGAGCCACATGAGTCTTCAAAAACTGCTTTTGTGTTCCATTGAAAGAATAACAGCATACAGGTTTGAAACAACATGAGGGTGAGTAATTAATGACAGAATTTGAATTTGTCGGTGAACTAATTCTTTAAAGGTCTGTGTAATTGCTTTTGATCGGCTATTTACTCTGCAACAAAACACAAGAAAACGTGTGTAGAAATTCCAGAAAATTCCAGTCCAGAAATTGATTGAAATGTGTGTGAGAGAAAAGCTGGAAGAAAGCACTGTAACTGGTAATCAGAAGGTTGCTGGTTTGATCCCCACAGCCACCACCATTGTGTCCTTGAGCAAGGCACTTAACTCCAGGTTGCTCCAGGGGATTGTCCCTGTAATAAGTGCACTGTAATCGCTTTGGATAAAAGCGTCTGCCAAATGCATAAATGTAAATGTAAATAGAAATATGTTTGTGTGTGTGTGTGTGTGAGAGAGAGAAAAATATGAATAGAAATGTGTGTGTGTGAGAACATGCTTTTGATTGGATATTTCAGTATGTGGTCTCCAAAATCGAGCTGTCAAACATGAAGTACGAAGGTCTTATGACGTCTTCAGTGACTCAGAAACCTGCTGGCCACATAAATTGAATTTGCCACAAATCACCAGAGCCACCTAATGTCCTCAAACTAATCTATTCAATCAACAAGAAGAATCGCTCTGAAGATCATCCGTCCTTGACAGCCTATTCTCTCTGTCTCTCTCTCAATGTGCTGGCTGAAATGTTACACTGCAAAAATTGCTTTTCTTAAAGGTGGTGTGTGTCATTTTTGTGCCTCTAGTGGTACCAAATGGAATTGCCAAAAATTTAAAAACAAATAATAATTATAAACAAATGGCTCTTTTAAAATGGTCTCGATTGGTGGAACAAACCGGTAGTCCTGCCATGAACTCATGCTGCTGGTTGAGTCAATCAATGTTGCTGAGGCCGGCTGGTCCGGATGCTCAAACAAACAAACAAAACAATGTTTTGATAGTACCACAGGGACACGATTTTATGGTTATAGTAATTCTCTCATCATTTACTCACCCTCATGTCATCCCAGATGTGTATGACTATTTTTTGTTCTGCTGAACAACAAAAAAAGATTTTTAGAAGAATATCTCAGTCTATCTCATTCTCCATACAGTGCAAGTAATGGTAGCCAGAACTTTGAAGCTTGAAAAAGCACATAAAGGCAGCATAAAAGTAATAAATACGACTCCAGTGGTTAGATCCATGTCTTCTGAAGCAATATGATAGGTGTTGGTAATAAACAGATCAATATTTAAGTCCTTTCTTTTGACTATAAATCTGCTCTTTCAATTTCACTTTCACATTCTTCTTTTTTTTGTTTCTGGTGATTCAAATTCTTCATGCATAACGCCACGTACTGGGGAGGGAGGACAATTTATAGTAAAATAAACGTACATTTTGATCTGTTTCTCACCCACACCTATCATATAGCTTCTGAAGACAGGGCTTTAACCACTGGAGTTGCATTAATTACTTTTATGCTGTCTTTATGTGCTTTTTGTTGCTTCAAAGTTCTGGACACCATTCACTTGCATTGTATGGACCTACAGAGCTGAGGCATTGTTCTAAAAATCTTCGTTTGTGTTCAGCAGAAGAATGAAAGTCATACACATCTGGGATGGCATGAGGGTGAGTAATTGATGAGAGAATTTTCATTTTGGGGGATTAAATCGAGATCCATTCTCTGCGAACACGTCTTATTATCTTACACAGTTTTGTATCTTGAGTTAATGTACTATATTGCTTTAAGGATGTTTAGCTAGTTTTACTTGAAAACAAGACATATTGATTGCTGTGTAGAAACTTCCATCAGTTTAACAGCTAGCAACAGTAATGTTGGTGAGCTGTCGTCTTCCTGTCTCGACAGGATTTCATCCTCTCAAATCGCCTTGACGTGACGTCTTCTCCATACTAATCATCCCCTCTAGCATACATTTGCATGAATATGTCTAAGCATTTGGCACACAGTAATTTAAAAATTGAAATTGCTGTGTGAGATGTATTCAGTGTAAAGCTTGACAGTACGGCAACAGCAGTCTGTGACACTAAAGGCAAAAGTCATTAACTTATTTTAAAAGCGATTTACTTTGACAGGCTGCTGGAAAATGTGTAATTCACAGTAAGTCACTTGGAAGTATTTCAATAAACAATGAAACACAGGCAGTAAAGCCTCAACACAATCTACGTGTTCACATGAGATAATTGTGATTAAACCACTATTAACAGTCGGTCGAGATAGTCGTTAGTAGATAGAGCTTAAAATGCATTTAAACTAAAACACTTCATTAACACCAACACTAAACTAAAATAATGCAAATGTAACAAAACTAGACATTATTCACGCTAGTGGCATCTTTGATTACTAATGGGAATGACAATGAGGCAGTGAGGGTGTCTTCAAAGGCCTGTACTGCAGTTTAAAGTGTTTTGGATCGTTCTGCGGACAAAATATTAATCAAATATCTGTCCAAGAACTTTCAGTATACAACTAAATTAGAAGTGATCTAGGAGCTCTATACAGTCAAGTCATTTTATTTTATTTGTATAGCGCCTTTCACAACACACAGCGCATTTTAAACTGGCCGGTCATTTCGGTGAGGTTCAGTGTGGTCCATCCTAAATCCAAGGTTCAGACAATGGCATATGAAGTATCCCATGTCTTATGGTTGGAGTTGGCATCAGTTCATCCTCTGAAGACCATCATAATAGACTGAAGTGATGCTTGGCTGGCACCGGCTGCTATTAGTCATCATCACACAGCAACACGTAGCAGTGGAGTCCAACACTAAGCAGGAATGATGCTGGATCCAGCCGGTTCTGGTGACCTCAGGGTAGGAGTCCCGAGGTTGTGACAGGGAAACAAATAGAACAACATTAGCATAGATGCCATTCAATTTATTGCAGAGGTATAAATCGTGATCAATGTTTCTGGTTCCGGAAGACTAAACTAAAGCAGCCTAATTGTGAGTTGAAGGATAAATTATGTGTATGCATGTCTAAATAGATGAGTCTTTAGTCTAGACTTACACTGTTCGAGATGCAGACACACTCCCTCAGTTTTAGGGAGGCTATTCCATAGTTTAGGAGCCAAATATGAAAAGGATCTGCCTCCTTTTGTGGAGTTTTGATATTCTAGGAACTATTAACAGGCCAGAATTTTCCGATCGTAATGAACGTAATGGAATAGCGTGGTAGAAGGTCACTTAAGTACTGTTGAGCAAGACCATTCAAAGCTTTGTACGTAATTAACAGAATTTTAAAATGAATACGGAATTTAACAGGTAACAATGTAACGATGATAAAATGGGGCTAATATGATCAAATTTATTGGTTCTCGTCAGCACTCTGGCTGCTGCATTTTGAACCAATTTAAGTTTATTTTTTTATCTTACTGGACATCCTCCCAGTAATGCATTACAATAATCTAGTCTTGAGGTCATGAACGCATTAATTGGTTTTTCGGCATCAGCAACAGAGAGCATGTGCCGTAATTTAGCAATATTTCTGAGGTGGAAGAATGCTGTTCTACAAACGTAGTGCAGCTAGGAAATCGGACATCAGAAGACTACAGAGGACAGTTCGGACTGCTGAGAGGATTATTGGTTTCCCCTGCCACCCCTTCAAGAACTGTACACGTCCAGATTGAGGAAAAAGGCTGGTAAAATCATTCTGGACCCCACTAACCCAGCCAACTACCTTTTTGAACTGTTGCCTTCTGGCCGACGCTTCAGAGCTCTGTGCACCAGAACTGTCAGACACAGGAACAGTTTTTCTCCCTCAGGCTATCCAATTATATAAGAGCAATAATCACAGTGGACATGCACCTACGATGACAATTTCAGACCCCTCCATGATTTCTAAGTGGGAGAACTTGCAAAATAGCAGGGTGTTCAAATACTTATTTATCTCACTGTATGTGCAATACACAGTTGTCTATTTATATTATCCAACATATCCATTTCTGCCATTACATACATTGCACTGTACATAATATACTGTATTTTTGTTCTTTATATAACGGATTTGTAATAGATTTGCACTACGTGTGTGTATATGTAGGTATGTATGAAGGTGTGTGTCTGAGTGTATGTACGTATATGTATAATTATTTATTTGTATTATTATTTTTTTAATGATCTATGCCTTGCTGCTGTTATCGTATTGTTATACACTGGTAGCTCTTGTCACCAAGACAAATTCCTTGTATGTGTAAGCATACTTAGCAATAAAGCTGATTCTGAATAGTAATTTGATTTTCAATGGACAGATTGGTATCAAATATAACACCTAAGTTCTTCGTTGTTGAAGATGATGTAACAGTACATCCATCGAGAGTCAAATTATATTGTATTGGCTTATTTTTAGAGTTTTTTAGTCCAATAATTAGTACCTGTGATTTGTCAGAATTGAGTAGAAGGACATTTTTATTATTTCATTGATACACTCTGCTAATTTGGATAATTGTGAAATCTCATCAGGTTTTGAAGAAATATAAAGTTGTGTATCGTCGGAAACTTATTCCACGATTGCTGATAATATGTCCCAGGGGAAGAATATACAAGGAAAAAAGCAGAGGCACTAAAACTGATCCCTGTGGAACTCCATATTTTACTTTTGTTTGGTTTGACGATTCCTCATTTACATAGACAAAGTGGTAGCTGTCTGCTAAATATGATCAAAACCATGCTAATGTAACTCCACAAATGCCAACATAATTCCCTTGCCTATTCAAGAGAATGTCATGATCTATCGTGTCAAATGCAGCACAAGATCTAAAAGCACTAGAAGAGAAATGCAGCCGTGATCAGATGATATGAGCAAGTCATTTGTAACTCTGATAAGGCTTAAATCCTGACTGAAATTCTTTGTATATACTATTTCTCTGTAGAAATGAACATATTTTGGAGGATAATACCTTTTCTAGTATTTTCGATATAAACAGGAGATTTGAAATCGGTCTATAATTCACCAGTTCTCCAGGATCAAGTTGTGGCTTCTTAATAAGCAGTTTGATAACTGCCATTTTAAAGTTTCTTGGGACATGTCCTAAGCATAGCGAGGAGTTAATCATATTAAGAAGAGGTTCTGAAATTACAGGAGATACCTCTTTTAAGAGCTTAGTTTGTATTGGATCTAACAAACATGTTGTGGCTCAAATAAGTGTTTCAATAAGTTTTGTTAGCTCTTCATGACCTATGACAGAGAAGGATTGAAGTTGCATGTGAGGAAAATTATTAGACACTGTTTTCTGAGGTGCTATGACATATGATTGCATAATTCCAATTTAATTTCAGATTATTTCAATTTTATCTGTAAAGAAATTCATGAAGTCATTACTCTTGTGCTGCGATGTAATACCTGGTTCGGTTGAGGCTTTATTCCTAATCAATTTAGCCACAGTACTGAATAAACACCTAGGCTTGTTGTGGTTATTTTCTATGAGTTTACTAACATATGCTGACCTGGCAGCTTTTAGTGCCTGTCTGTAGCTACAGACACTATCCTTCTATGCACCACGAAATATTTCTAATTTTGTATTTTTCCACATGCGCTCCATTTTCCGAGCTGCTTTCTTGAGAGCATGTGTGTGATCATTGTACCATGGTGCAGGGCTTATTTCTTGAATATTTTTTGTTATTTCATCAAGTTCTTCTGGGCTTTGGGGTTTATTGAGTGTATGAGATAGATCTGTAAGATTATTAGTGAAGCTATCTTTAGTGGTCAAAAGAATAGTTCTGCCTGAACAATAGCATGGTGTAGATTGAGTGACATTAGCTGATTCCAGCATACAAGAGACGAGGTAATGATCCGAGATGTCATCGCTCTGCTGCAGAATTTCTATATTATCAACATCAACTCCATATGACAGAATTAAATCTAGCGTATAATTATGGCAATGAGTTGGTCCTGTCACATTTTGTCTGACTCCAAGAGAGTTGAGAATATCGATCAATGCTAATCCCAATATGTCATTTTCATTATCTATGTGAATGTTGAAGTCACCAACAATTATAGCTCTATCTACAGTAACTACAAGATCAGATAAAAAATGATCAAATTCACCAAGGAAATCAGAATAAGGCCCGGGTGATTTATACACTGTAGCATGGGTAAAAGTTGAATAAAAAGTTTTTTTTATTTATATCAGACGGTGTCACATTAAGCATTATTAGTTCAAAAGACTTACATTTATATCCTGTCCTCTGATTAACACCAAGAACTTCACTGTAAATTGTAGCAACACCTCCCCTTGACCCTTCAGATGAGGCTCATGTTTATAACAATAACATTGGGGAGTAGATTCATTTAAACCAATATATTCATCCGGTTTAAGCCAGGTTTCAGTCAAACAGAGCACATCCAAACTATGATCTGTAATAATTTCATTAACAATTAGTGCTTTGGTAGAAAGGTGTCTAATGTTTAGTAGCCTTATTTTACATGATGTGTATCTTTAATTTGTTTGTTTTGTTCAAGTCCGCATCTCCTCGTCAGCCTCATTACTCAAGCGTAACAGTGTTGTAGTTTATGTGACCTTTGTGATGTCTCAAGGCAGCTAGCAGAGGTTCGGATTAACCAGTTTGTCTGCTTCCTGGCCTGGGCCCCAGTTAGTCAAATACTATCATTATTATGACTATGAGCCAAATTACTAGAGAGGAAAGAGGCACCTTCCCTGGAGCACCTTCCCTGGAGTGTCAAATTGTCTATAATGACAATGCTATTATAATTGTCTATGCTATTCTCCGGACACCACTCAGACATCCATCTATTCAGTGACACTAAACTACTATAAACCTATACTACTATAAAGCAGGGAGGTGACCAGAGAATATTATAGTGTCTGACATCATTTTGCAAGTGCACACACCTCTTTAACATTATCTCTAGTGCTCTCTGACTGCCGAAGCTAGACACCATTAGTGCTGACATGAATAACAATTTTAGAAAATCTACATTTAGCATTTGCCAGCACTTGTAAATTTGATCTGTTGTCAGATGCTCAAGCCCCAGAAATTCATTTAACAATGGTGGCTGGAGTCTCTATTTCCACATTCCTCACAATAGAATCACCAATTATTAAGGTCTTTCAACATGATTCTCAGTGGGTGCATCACTGAGTGGAGAGAATCGATTGGAAACCCGAACAGGAACAGGAGAGTGGTGTCGCTTTGTTGAGTATGCCACCGAGATGTCACCCAAACGCCCTGCTGCAGGGGCTCTAGTGCTGGAACCAAAGTGTGTGTGTTGCTCGCAGTACAACCCACATCCATTATCTACCAGCTTTTTTTCTCTCACTGACCTCCACTAGTGTTTGGATGCGTGTCTCTAACTCATTAAATCTTCTCCTTCAGCCTGGCTAATTCCATAAACGTATCACATGTGAATCCCTCACTGCTGATGGAAGAAGCTCTAGTAAACATGTGGCATGCAATGCAGGAAGAAATAACATGAGCTGACACCATGACATACCGTATTTGTTTGTTGTTGTTGTGCGGCGAGGGTTTGAGATCGATGTGGTTCCTGATCAGCAGATGTTTGAGATTGATGCAATAATCTGTGTAAAACACAGTGGAGAAAACAAATGGATGCAGTCAAGACACAAGATGTAGACAAGCGCGAAAAGAAAAAAGATTTCAAAAACAGCATGCGTGGTAAAATACATGCAGTTGAAACTGTTGAAAAGCGGAAAAACTAAGCACGCGGTAAAATGCCATAGAATAAAATGAGAAACACATAAGAATAAGAATAAGCAATGCTAAGCAGGCTAGCTAGCTACAAACACTCGTGCAGCATGCCAGCAGCAACCTGAACAGGAAGTCAACCTGAATTGTGTTACTTTCTCAAGATGAATAAATGAGAGCACAGGTCTCAGCTTTGCAATGGATCTAAGATGGAAGAAACTACTCTTCACGTCAGCATTAATCTGTTTATCAAATTTAATTTAAAAAATCCCACCCAGAATATATAATCACAAAAATAATGATCTCTGTCTTATTCTCTTTTAACTGCAGAAAGTCTTTAGCAATCCAACTTTTATTATCATACAAAAAAAAATGCAAAAGAAGCATCATCACCAGACTTCAAAGGAAGGTACATTGTATGATACCATCAGCATAACAATGATAAGAAATGCCATGCTTTTTAAATATTGAGCCAAGGGGCAGCATGTATAAGGAAAAGGAAACTGGTCCCAAAAACAAACCTTGCAGAACCCCACATTTAAAAGATGCTGAAGATGATAAAACATTTCCCATTTTAACAGAGAATGTTCTATCATGCTAGTACGAGATAAACCAACTTAAAGCCATGCCTAGCGTTGCCACCCATCCAGCATTTTCCAGGATCCTCCCAGTTGTTAGCCAACCATCATGGAATTTTAATTCCATTCCGGGATGCAAAATGTCCCAGAATTTGAAAATGTTCACATGATGTGAGAACCTTACAGCCTTCCTGGAACAAGTGAAGACACCTTTGGATAATGGGCATATTTCTACAACACGTTAGGACATATTTTTAGATTTACACATTTAAATTCACACACACACACACACACACACACACACACACACACACACACACACACACACACACACACACACACACACACACACACACACACAATGATTTTTATACTGTACAATCTATAGATTCTATCCTCTAAACCCAACACAACCCCTAAACCGAACCTTTACAAAAAACTTTCTGCATTTTAACATTTTCAATAAAACAGTGTTTAATGTCTTTTAAGCTATTTAAATTATGGGGACAGTAGAAATGTCCTCATAAAACACATTTATAGCATAATACCCTTGTAATTACCAGTTTGTAACCTAAAAGAAGAATGTGAAAGTGAAAGTGAAAGTGAAAGTGGAGATAAATTGTTAAAATATATATATATATATATTATTAGAGAATTTTCACTTGGCTAATAAACCCTTCTGCACTCTATGCTTTGAAAGTATTTACTGCACAGACACCTAAAATACAGTCTTCTCCCTCTGCAGCCAGTTTGTTCTGCTTAACATAAAAGCTTCAACGCACATTTTCTGCCTGGTAGATTAAATAGCATCTGTGTCTAGTTCAGCACAAACAAACATCATCTAACACCCTTGCAATTGCCATGACTTTGTGCTGACAAGATATTCCATTTTATATTCACGTCTCTCTCTCTCCTTCGCTGTGTGTTTCTGTGAGAGTCAGAGCTGACGTGATATTGCATTTCAGATTCACAGCTGAGCTCCTCTCTCTCTTTCTGAGGCTAATGAATTTGGGGAAGGGTTTTTTAGCCTTGCCTTCATCTAATTTATTTTTCTAAATCAAGCTCTGTGTTCCTGACTCAGGCTTTATTTACCCGACAGATCCTGTGTCCCTCCTGTCTTAACATCAGACGGCACACCCACTGAGCGCTCACTGACGGTGAGCATCTACTGTACAATCTCTGGGAGTCACGGTGCACAGAGAAACAAAAGCAATTTAAAGAAAGATGGTCTGGGTTCAAAACAGTCTATTTGTTTGTTGTGATTGTAATCATTTATTGAAAATATTTTAACATATTCCACTACACCTAGCCTAAAGCACGACTTACAGAAATGTTCCAGTTTCAATGCAAGTTAAACTCAATTGACAGAATATGTGGCATAATATTGATTACCACAAAAATTATTTAAACTCTTCCATTTATACAAATAAAAAAATAAATAAAAAAAATTGCTTTTACAGGAAAGCACTTACTGTGGAAGTGAATGGGGCCAGTCCATTAACACAAAAATACACACTATTTGAAAAGTATAACAAATAAATACATGATTTTACTGTGATAAAATTGCTCACTAACCTTATCTGTGTAACGTTAGCTGTGGCTCTCTCTCTCTCCCGAACTGCCACATCCGGCTCAGCCTTATCCCTCTCCTCATCTGATTAACCTGATTGGGGGCCGGCCGTGCAGACACACGACCCAGCCGAGCCCTCCTCCTCATCACACTCCTCCCTCCTTTACCCTCCGGGGAAACCTCAGCATGATGTACATCTGTCCCCTTTCTGAGGGGGGGGGGCTTGCCCTTCCGGCCGTGCCTGCCAGTGTAACGGGAGCCAGCTGGTAGAGAGCTGTGCATTGTGTACGACTGACGCTAGAGGCTGTAGCCTTTAGCCTCCTTGTTAGAGCACCCGCCTCCCATGCCGGAGACCTAGGTTCGAGTCTCGTACGGAGCGGGTAGAATAAGAACGTCACATTGGTGCCGTGACCCGGATGGGAGTGAGGTTTATGGGGGTGAGTGTAATGGGAGCCAGCTGGTAGATAGCTGTGCAATGTGTAAACATCACTCTCTTGACCTCAATAGGTGTACTAGAGGCTGTAGCCTTTAGCCTCTAGTGTCGAGTCCCGTTCGGAACGGGGTGAGCAGGACTGGTTATATTGGTGCCGTGACCCGGATGGGAGTGAGGTTTAGGGGGTGAGTGTAACGGGATCTTTGTAAGACATCATCGATATCCGATTACATCATCCTATCGTCCATCCCTAACTCAGAATATAGTGCACAAGTCGTTTCAACTACTTTTCCATGATTTTCTGATGGCTTAGTGTCCTTTTTGGAAATTGACAGCCCAAAGTCACTTTGGGCTGACAATTGTTCAAATGTTTCTTTTTGTGTTCCACCGGTTTGGAACAACATGAGGGTGAGTAAATAATTACAGATTTTAAATTTTATTTTGGGGTGAACTCTCCCTTTAATGTAGTTCAGAGTCACACTATCTAGATTACATGGCTCTTTCAAGGATTCGTCAGGCTGCATGTGTGTGTGTTCTGTTTGTTCAAACAGCCCGCAGATATTGTTTCACACCTGTCCGCTGTTTTAATATGTCCATTTTAATTAAGAGACTCTGGTGATATGCTATATGTCTGAGGATGTGTTCAGCTAGACCTGCATCACTCAGCACTCTGTGTCCAGAGTCCCTCACATTAACACATAAGGTTTGATGAGTGTATTTCTTCTTTATTTACATGGCAAAAACATATTTTCAATAAATGTTTTCTATTAAATAAATAACATAAACTTGTTTCTAACTATGATGGAAACATATTTATCAAATAAATTCCTATTCGTATCAAAAAATCATCAGGTATTCAGATTTTTGGAATAAATTCAATTCAGAACTTGGATGGAAACATAGGTAATAATACCCAGCATGCTTCACTGTAGTATCTCGAAGCGTTGCAATGATACAGCATCCCTTAATGAATGAAATCCAGTTTGTTGATACATTACTCACAAATGATTTTGTATATTAAAATGCATTTAATAAATTATCTCAAGATGATCTAAGCCAAATTTCAGGAAAATCTGATGAACACTATAGCACGAATTTGAAAAAGTCTTTTTTTTAATATAATTTAGTCAGATTGAAATTGAAATCACCAAATGCATTGAACTTGGCCACAAATAAAATTAGTAAATTGACAAAGAAACTTGTGAAATTTGAGGATTGATATTGGTATTAGTAGGCTTTAAGCATTTCAGTAAAAATGACAGGACATTATCTCTGTTATTTTGGGATGGTTAAAGTTATAGGTCTTCTGCCAGCATAACTGTGCCATTTGTCTTGACAAACATGACATTTGCTGTCAAATGGTCCATAACATTTACATAGAGCTGAGTCATACTGAACTATGACAGAATTCCCACCATCATTCACTGCCGACTGTAGTGCACACTACAAAGGCTGGAGCCTGGGGCATTCTATTTATGAACTCGCTTTGTTCCAGCTATATGGGCTTCTGTCCATCGTATGATGTCGTAATGAGATTCTCTGTGGTTTCCAATTGTTCTACAATCCCAGAGAGCTTCACCAATACCACTTTCAACAAAGGGTCAGTGGAAGGTGGAGCCTAACCTTCAGAAAATGTTGTCTATTCACCTCAGGTGGTCAAATTAAAGATAATTTTAGCCATTTCATTTTAAATATGTTTTGCAATTGTTGCAATTTGGGACATGTCTAAATACAGTTAGAAAGCCTGATTTAAACTTAAAATCAAACTAAAGAAGATGTATTGAATTTGAATGTATTGAATTAAAAACAAAAATGGCAGAATGATTACATTTAAGAAAACTGTTTAATTCCTTCTTGAAAATTCTTGAAATATAACAGGGTTAAATGGGTAACCATAACTAATGTAGTACTTTTCACTCTAAAATAGTGTTTGGGTTTTAGTTTAGGGAGTTAATAAAATATGCATTCCATCACTGGTGGCCCATGCATTTTAAGTCTAGGCCTTCAGTGCGATTCAAGCCATAAAAAAAAAAAAACTGTTTTACAATTAATAAGACACCTTACGTCACAGCCAAATAATGATACCAATTGACATTTTAAAAACATGTACATGCACGAATACCAAAGCCAAGGAGGTCTAAAACCAGGAAAAAGCTATCTAATAATATTTATAATTTTAATGTTGCTTGAAATAAATGTTGTTTTGTAAGGGTACATGGTAAGGCTAATTTTCACAACTAGATCTAACACTGAAAGCTCCATTCAGCCTAATTTACACTTACAAAACTCCTGATTCTGCTATAACAATGCAAAAAAACACTTTTTTCACCAATTTTATTGAAGTGAAAATCAGTCCTCCTTTTTTTGAGATTTTCTCCCTGTTTCTCCCCAATTTGGTATACCCAATTCCAATACGCTCTAAGTCCTCATGGTGGTGTAGTGGCGGAGGACGAATCTTAGTTGTTCCAGAAGGCCAAGGTGCTTGGGGCAGTGGTGGCTCAGTGGTTGAGACTCAGGGTTACTGACCAGAAGGTCGGAGGTTCAAGCCCCAGCACCACCAAGATACCACTGTTGGGCCTTTGAGCAAGGCACTTAACTCCAGGTTGCTCTGGGGGGATTGTCCCTGTAATAAGTGCACTGTAAGTCGCTTTGGATAAAAGCGTCTGCCAAATGCATAAATGTAAATGTAAATGTTAAAGATCTGCTCAAGGGTAGGACCGACCCGGGGCTGATGCAGGAACTGCGCACTGTGACCGACCTCGCTCTACGGGTGACGAAAATCATGGGGCGTGCCCAGGGTCAGACGATGTCCACTTTGGTGGTCCAAGAGCAACACCTGTGGCTCAACCTTGTGGAGATGCGTGACGCCGACAAGGGGTGCTTTTCGGCGACACTGTCGAGAACTTCGCCCATCAGTTCTCGACGGTGAAAAAGCAGATGGAGCCCTTAAAACATATCCTGCCACGGCGCGATTTGGCCGCCTACAGGTCTCCAAAGTCCGATGCTCTGTCTGCCTCTCGCCAGTGAATGGGGAACGGCCTCCATGGCCTAGTGTGCTGGCAGAGACAAGGGAATGGCCTCCATGGCTGGCTGCACTGGCAGCGAATGAAGAATGGTATCTGTGGCCGAGAATGCTGGCAGCACCTGGGGAACAGCCTCCATGGCCAGAATGCCTGGGGACCAGGAGCCCTTCTCCTCCTCCTCCACCAGGCGGCCGGGAGCTGTGGGAGTGGCCGTCATGACCAAGGACACTGGCACTGGGAAAGCTGAGGATGGGACGAATGAGGCTTCTGTCGCTGCCACTGGAACGGACGAGGCATAAAGAACTGGCTTGTTGGTCGTGGCAGGCATGGGAACTGGCTCGTTGGCCATGGCAAGCGTGGGCGCTGGCTCGTTGGCTGTGGTGGGCACTGGCAACAGCAGGGAAATGGTCCTCATGGCCATGGACATTGGCAGTGGTAGAGAAATTGCCTCCATGGCAGTGGAAACTGACAGCAGCAGAGAAACAGGCATCTGGTTCCTCCTCCTTCCCCAGGCGGTGATTGGTTCACCACACTGCAGCATGACTGGGTCGAACACTTGTCAGAGCTCCATGCCGCAATCCAGGAATGAGGCGCAACATGGGCATTCATTCTCCAACATGTCGATTCCCCAATTAGCATGAAATCTCCTCCTGGTGTCACCTAAGCAGGGCTTCTTGCTGTGAGAGTGTGGAGCGAAGAGATGAATCCTCCACTGGATCTGTGTTTGGACAGGACCCAAAAGCAGAGGAAAATAGTTCAGTAGGATTTATTAATCAAAACAATAGACCACAATGATCCGACATCGGACAAGACACATGCAGGGGTTTAAATAAGAGGAACCTTCACAGGTGAATACACAACCTGGCAAGGTGCCATGACCGTGACATCACTGGATGGCGCAAAGCGGCAAATCGCACACAGTGATAACCCACCACAAAACACAAGACAGACAGGGGACGATGATGTCAGACAAAGGTTCCTCGTTAGACAAAATCCAACCTGACCAGTAGACAGGACCATGACATTACCGGAGACTCACACTCCCGGGAACACAAAACACAGCAAAACAAGGCTGGCCTTTAAAAAAAAGTATAGTAATTTGTGACCTATTTGTGGAACATGCCTCATGATGTTATAAAGAGCCTCTAAATTGAGGTTTTCTACTTGCTCTTTAAACTATCAGTGCTTTTTGCAGTGAACAAGAAAATGATTGAGAAAGATATATTAGCAATATGTATTACTAGTGAGAATGTTGTTTAGTTTCAAGCCGCATTGTCACTATCAGCTGAGTCTATGTGGAGTGAACTCCAAAAGTGAGTTCACTTTTGATGTCATTATTGCATCAGATGGATGAAACATAAATCTTTGTTTTGAATATGCAGGTCTCTCTCTCTCTCTATTTCACACCCCACACACAAACTCACATACTTCGCTTGACCTTGTGTGAGATTTGCTTTGTTTAAGATCAGTCAGCCATGTTAAAGGGATGATGCCAGCTATGCGACGTCTGCCGCCATCAGATAAAGTATGACATCCTTTGAAATGAAACATAAAGCAATCAGTTAATGAAGTATTACAGACGCGTGGCTGTGAGAAATCCGTATTCTCAGTAAATAACCTACAGAAATATCTATGGTGGCAGATGGCCTTCCTGTCTTTATGACGGTTCAACTGGGAGAGTGAGAAATGGGGATTGTGAGCAAATGTCTGTGTGTGGGTTTGTGTGTGTGTGTGTGTGTGTGTGTGTGGTGTGTGTGTGTGTGTGTGTGCAGTCATTTTTCTCAGAAGTGCTTGAGGGAGTCAGTCTGTCAAAGAGAAAGTGGATGTAGTCACATGTGAAATGCATCTCTTACTTTCCTGCAGGTAAATGAATGAACTTTTTCTTTAAACGAAGTCCTTAAATGGATAAATCACAAAGAAATGAAAATTCTGTCATCGTTTACTCACCCTCATGTACACACTGTTCCAAACCTGTATGACTTACTTTCTTTTGTGGAGCAAAAATATTTGAAGCATGTGCTGGTTGCTCTTTTCCATTTGATGAAAGTGAATTGGGACTGGAGCTTTCAAGCTTCAAAAAGCATGTATGTGCAACATTTCCCCATTTTTCTTATTTTTTTTTTTCAAACATTTATATTTATTTTTGTATTAGAGCTATTTTATGTCAGAACATATTGCAGAAACATAAAACAGACTGAAATGTAAGTTGTTATTCACTGATAATCTTGACATTGACCTTAACCTTTTTTATGGAGTTCCTAACAACTTTTCTGTTCGGTTAAAAAAAGCCGGTTGAGTACAAAAGATATACAGCACACCTCCCTTTTGATTATAAACATGAACATTGACATATTTTTACCCTGAATACATGCTTTTTTGGATATATACATTTTAGAATATAAACGTATGCTCTGAGCAAAAAAACTAATCGCATAGACTTCCATTGAAAAGGTCCCCACACATATCTGGGGATCAAGATATCACGGAGACTTGAAGATGGTCAATTTTGACATGGGATAGTAAGCAGCCATCTAGCAACCATTTAGTAATGCCCTAGCAACCACCTAAGCAACACCCTAGTGACCACTCAAAACACACTGACATTGCATAAACATAAAAAATATTGAAAATATGTGATTTACTTATGCATTGTTGTGGAGAATCCCAAGGCATTTTTTTGACCAAATACAAGATTCACCCATCCATCCACCTTCATGTGTGTCAAGATTCAGGAAAACACCTAAGCTGGGACTGACGCTTATGCAGGAGCTGAACAGGAAATTCGTGTCTCATGTTATCCTCAGATAAGTTTTGCGCACTGTAGTCTCACATAGCCAGAGTTTTACTGTCGAGAAAAAGTGAGAAAAATCTACTTTACATGTTATTCTGGTCAAGAACTGCCCACTTAGACAGAAAGAGAATGTCTGAGGGGTAAACTTGAATATGATATGCAGAAACTCTTACAACAATGTGGAATACACTAATCAGCCTCAACATTAACATCAATGACAGGTGAAGTGAATAACATTGATTATATCATTACAATGGCACCTGTCAAGGGGTGGGATATACTTTATTAGGCAGCAATTGAAGAGTCAGTTCTTGAATTACATGTGTTTGAAGAAGGAAAAATGGGCAAGTGTAAGGATCTGTCGCAGACCAGCCAGAGTGCCCACGCTGACCCCTGTCCACTGCCAAAACCGTCTACAATGGGCATGTGAGCATCAGAACTGGACCATGGAGCAATGGAAGAAGGTGGCGTGGTCTGATGAATCTTGTTTTGTTTTAGATCATGTAGACGTACGGGTGTGTGTGCGTCGTTTACCTGGGGAAGAGACGGCAGCTGGATGCAACTAGTTTAGATTTTTTGTAAGGGATCCGGACCACGAGGTTGTCCTATCTTAACCTTTCTACAGTTTTAGTGAGAAGCGCATCAAAACAATGGAGCTATACATGCCATAAGCGCTCGGGGGCGATCAGCACTATATCATCTTTTTCTCAAGCGCCGAACACGCTTCATTTCCTGCTCCGTGTGTGGCAACTCGCTATATACATGAGGCGTCGCATAAAGCCTGATTAGGCTACGTAGAGTTCCAGGCGTGGTTATTTTAACAACAGCAGTGGAGACACGGTGAGCAGAAAAAAAGATGGAAACTGGCATCTTTCACTAAAGCACACTGCAGAAAATGTGAATAACGTAAAGTGAAACTATCTTCATCTTTCTGATAAATGACTCTGACGGTTCAGCTAAAGCAGGATTGTGACAGGACAAGTTCTCGTGTCACATCTTTTCCCATCTGACTTTAGCTTTATTAATCAGCATGTTAAGTGCCTTTCATGACAAACAGTTTTTTGTTATAATTTTGTGAAAATAAACCAGAGATGTCGTCACCTGTCGTTATAATTCATAGAAATTATTATTATTAGTTAGCCTGGCTAGTATCGTTCTCTGCTTCTGATGATAACAGTCCCACATTATTTCATAGTCAGCCCATTTATATTTAACTTAAGCAAACAGTATTTTTAAGATGTAAATTGTTAGTTTATTGTAAATAGATTCTCACTTTAGGAAAATATAAAAATGGTCTATTCAGACTTTTACATTTTCTAAATTTTCTCTCAGGGGTTTCACCTGATCCCCATACACCCATACAGTAGCCTATATGTTCTCAGTCAAAAGTACTCCTATGTCCCGCTCAACGGCGCTAGCGGCAGTAATGACAGTGGACTCGTCAGTAAGATCTCACGCTCTTTGCTTTTAAATTACGTCACTTAAAGCGTGATTGCGTCACTCAATGCCAGCTAGAAGGCCTCGACTGGGACATATTATAAAGATCACATCCAGCGAGAACAAATAAATCAATCTGATTGGCTGATCAATCTGACTTTAGTTCAGATTCATTAATTTGCACTTTTGAGGAATTCTGTAGAAATTCTGAAGGCCCGTGGGGGCGGAGCTCAAACCCACGTAATGCTTCGGGCATGTGATTTGTGGAACAATTGTCACTCTTCGCATGTAAACATCAAGGAATAAATTCTGATTGGATAAACATTTTTGTTTTTCTCTATTTGTTTGTAGAATAATTAAGAGTGGAATGCGATTAAAAATACATAGAAGAGGTGATTGAGAATGAAATGATGAAAAATATGTATTTATTTGGCATGTTAGGCCAGCAGAGAAGGCTTTGCTGGCCCTAAGAAATCACCACTTGTCCCATACATGGGTATCTTTATGTAAAAATAATTTAAAATAAATATTCAGAATGTAAAAATATTCTAACACAAAATCTGGACTACTGTCACCCAGCTTGAAAACAAATGTTGATCTTTTCCAAGTGCTCTTGACTAATGAACTCTTTGAAATATATTACCCTAATCATTTGGTAGAAAAGACCCCTCACACCCCTCAGCTTTGGCTTTGTCTCTGGGCCAGTGTCCTCGTCTCTGCTTTGGAGAGACTATTTTTACTAAAAGTTTTTTGTAAAATACTATTGCTGCCAATATGGAAAGTTATGATAACTATTAAAAAATATATATATTTCAAAGCAATACTGACTACGGACTATTTTTTCTCAATCTACAATCTATCTTTTCTCCTTCCTTCCTTCCTTCCTTCCTTCCTTCCTTCCTTCCTTCAATCTTTTATTTGTTCCTTTGTTCCTTCCATCCATTTTCATAATTTATTCCTACCATCTTTCTTTTCTGCCTTTCATCCATCCATGCTTCCATCCATCCTTCCTTCCATAGTTTCTTCCTACCATCCATCCACCCATCCACCCATCATCCATATATCCATCCATCTATCCAGCCATCCATATATCATCCATCCATCCATCCATATATCCATCCATCATCCATATATCCATCCATCCAGCCATCCATATATCATCCATCCATCCAGCCATCCATATATCATCCATCCATCCATCCATCCATCCATATATCCATATATCCATCCATACATCCATCCATCCAGCCATCCATATATCATCCATCCATCCATCCATATATCCATCCATCCATCCATCCAGCCATCCATATATCATTCATCCATCCATCCATCCATCCATCCATATATCCATCCATCATCCATATATCCATCCATCCATCCATCCATATATCCATCATCCATATATTCATCCATCCATCAATCCATCCATCCATCCATCCATCCATCCATATATCCATCCATCCATCCATATATCCATCCATCCATCATCCATATATCCATCCATCCATCCATCCATCCATATATCCATACATCCATCCATCCATATATCCATCCATCATCCATATATCCATCCATCCATCCATCCATCCATATATCCATCATCCATATATTCATCCATCCATCCATACATCCATCCATATATCCATCCATCCATCATCCATATATCCATATATCCATCCATCCATCCATCCATCCATCCATCCATATATCCATACATCCATCCATCCATCCATATATCCATCCATACATCCATCCATCCATATATCCATCCATCCATCCATATATCATCCATCCATCCATCCATCCATATATCCATCCATCCATCCATCCATCCATATATCCATCATCCATATATTCATCCATCCATCCATCCATATATCCATCCATCCATCCATCCATCCATCAATATATCATCCAGCCATCATCCATATATCCATCCATCCATCCATATATCCATCCATCCATATATCCATCCATATATCCATCCATCCATCCATATATCCATCCATATATCCATCCATATATCCATCCGTCCATATATCCATCTGTCCATCCATCCATCCATCCATATATCCATCCATCCATCCATATATCCATCCATATATCCATCCATATATCCATCCGTCCATATATCCATCTGTCCATCCATCCATCCATCCATATATCCATCCGTCCATATATCCATCTGTCCATCCATCCATCCATCCATCCATCCATCCATCCATCCATCCATATATCCATCCATCCATCCATCCATCCATCCATATATCCATCCATCCATCCATCCATCCATCCATTCATCTTTTATTTCTTACATACATTTTTTATTAAATAGAATATTTAAGGCATGTACCTATAAGAATACCAATATCGCTGTGAGATACCTGTGTAGAGAGAAAGAGAAGGAGAAAGAGAGAGAGCTGACAGGCCACAAATGCAGACAGTGATTCAGCATTTGTGGTGAAAATAACAATGTTTTAGAAGAGAGCTCAGCTGACGATGAGTGTGTGTGGGGGTGTTAGTGTTGGGTTCGAGTCCACCTTAGTCGAGTTCGAGTCAAGTCCGAGTCTTTAAACTATCAAGTCAGAGTCAAGTCCAAGTCCGAATGAATCTGCTCATGAATCTGAATTCAAATTGTAACCATAAACTCAACATCAATATATGAAGCTTACTTTAACTTTCACAGCTAAGAAAAAACTATTGTCAATATGAATGTAACAAAAACACCTTGTTTGTATTTCTAATATATTTTATGATTAGTGTCCTGCTGAACAAAGTTAAAAGTGGTTTCAGAGTGAAAGCATATGTTTTAGGTGTATGAAGACAAAACTGTCCTTCAGAACACTTCTTATTGTGTTATTGATTTCAGTTATTTGTTGCTTTTTCCCCTCCACTCAAACATAGACTAAAGAAAGTGAAAGCTGCGTTAGTCATTACAACCAGGGTTATTAATGTTTCATATTTTAATTGAGTTTTTATTTCTACTTCATTTTTCAATTTGCCCTTTCAATTTAGTTTCGTTTTATCTAACACAATTTCTTCTTGTCTGTATCTGAGTCAGCACAGGAATAATTGGCACTGGCTAAAAAGTTGCATCTCATGATTTGAATGCAAATGCTACATCCAAAAACACCGGAAAAGCCCACGGCTAATATTAGGGGCATTTAACACAGACATGACTGTCTAGTTAATTGACGGAAAACAGCACAATGCGGGGCAGTTCTGCGCACTGCTTGGGCACTTAAAACCCTGATGTGCATGTGTTATCATTTTAAAAAAATAAGAGGGATCATAAAAATGTATTTAGTAGTACTTTGAAGAAGCTGATTTGACAACAGATACTCACATATATTCCACAAGACAAAATAGCAACTAAATGTTAACAAATGATCAAGTTCATAAGTTTACATTCCCTTGAATCTTAAAGGATAAATTCACCCCAAAATGAAAATTCAGACTTGTTTACTTACCCCTGTGCTGTTATAGCCCCATATGACTTTCTTTCTTTCTTTTTACACAAAGGGAGAAATTGTGAAAGAAATTTGTGCTCAGTGATGTCATACAATGGCAGTTTATGGTGGCCACGTCTTCAAGCTTCAAAAGAATGCAAAAGTGTAATTCAGAAGTCTAATACATTATTGTATGTGTCTCACGTCTTGTACTGAAATCCGATGTGTTATTTAGTGAAACTCTTCATCGACCGTTGATCTCCGGTGCACGATCATGAGACGGACTGCACGTGAACTTCAGAGCTACTGGCATGAGAGCAAAACCTTTAATATGATGTGTTGCTTTTTTAATGATTGATAACTGTTTGTGTAATAATTGTTCATGAGTCCCTGCTTGTCCTGACTTGCGAAGCTGCCCACTTTTCTTGGGAAAATTACACCAACTACTGTACCTTATTTGGTTTCCCAGCATCTTCTGCACATTTGAGTTCTTCCCCAACAGTGGCTAAAGGATATAGACATCGAGCTTTTGACACTTACATTGTCAATTACATTTACATGTATATTTAAAAATGTTATGCATTTGGCAGACGCTTTATTCCAAAGCAACTTACAGTGCACTTATTACAGGGACAATCCCCCCAGAGCAACCTGGAGTTCAGTGCCTTGCTCAAGGACACAATGGTGGTGGCTGTGGGGATTGAACCAGCAACCTTCTGATTACCAGTTATGTGCTTTAGCACACTACACCACCAACACTTGATGGACAATCATTCATTAATGCTCAAGAAGGCAACACAAGAACCAAGAACCTGCAAACTTTTGAACAGGATGATGGGTGTAGATTACAATACATTTTGTGTAAAATAGTTTTGAAGGGCAGTACTACATAAAATATACAATCTTATATTTGTATACAATCTGAAAGGGGTGATAAAAGCCTAAAATTCTAAAAACAATCCCCAGATCTCAACATTTAAGTGCGTGTACGATGTAAAAAGTGCAGAGTAGCTGTCTGAACGTGACATTGAAAATGAACATTCACAGTGACAGAAAATGTTCACGTGTTGTGCAAAGAAATGGATCGACTTCTCTCAGCTCGTTGTTGAAAAGACCTTTTTATTTGGGCATTTCTAACTTGCACTGATGGGAATACTTTTAGCCCCGGCTGAAATAATGACATTTAGTTTTGTTATGT
>NC_068281.1:3753123-3815623 GCF_025860055.1 Xyrauchen texanus
CAGACAGGACACCCCAGTGGGAAGACGAATACCCCCTGTGACGGTAGACAGAAAAGGAGAGAGAGAGAGAGAGAGAGAGAGAGAGAGAGAGCAGAGAGAGAGAGAGAGAGAGAGAGTGAGAGTAAAGATGGGTGGTCTATTTCTGTCCAGCGGTTCTCAGGAGAAAGTCAGCTACAGCTAGGCAGTGGTGGAGCTAGGGGTGGCCACCATGAACCGAAGCCTGGCCACCCCATTGGCCAATTGCTGTTTTAGTCTTTTTTTTGGGTCATTTTTTGGCACAAGTTCTTTAGAGGGTGAAACCATCTCTGTACAAATGTACAAACTTAACATATGCACACAACAAGGTCGCCAAACCTCTCATTTAAACGAAAGCAGGGGGAAAACATAAAGGAAATGGAAATATACAAAAAATGTTGGAAACAGAAACTGGAAAGGAAGATGAAAAAGGAAATAGTAAGGAAACAGAAACAAGGAAGCAAAGAGAATGAGGGAAAGAAAACCGAAACAGGAAATAATGTAGTAAAAGGAAGGGAAGAGGAAATTGAAAAAGGGAAGTGGAATGGATAAAATATGATAAAAGGGGAAATAGAAAAGAAAGAAAACAGAAACAGGACGGCAAAGAGGAAAAACAGGAAAGAATGTCAGAAGATGTAAAAAGAAAGGAACTGAAAACAAAAACCAGAAAGGAAACAGAAAGAAATAAGAAAAAGGAAATGGAAAGGAAAACAGGAAACCAAAGAAGGAAATTAATGTCAATGTAACTGAAAACTACAAATGAAAGGGAAAAGAAAGATAAAAAAAAGTAAATGGAAAGGGAAGGAAATTGAAACAGGAAAGCATACTGTATAGGAAAAGAAAGGAAGTGGAAACAAACAGAAAAGAAAAGGAAAAGGGGGAAGGAAATGGAAAGGAATATGAAAAAGAAAAGGAAAATTAAACAGGGAAGTATAGAGATCAAGAAAGGAATTGGAAACAGAAACAGGGCAGGAAAGGATCCCGGAAAGGACTATGGAAAGGACAAAAGGAGAGGATATGAATCCCGATATGTACAAATTTGATTCAATACCACTCTATTGTTAATCATGCGTTCTTTCACTAATCTGAAGCCAGAAGAAAATGAAATAAATGTATAAGTTGGTCAGAAATCCAACATTTTCATCGGTGCTGTGAGCAATCTGTAATGGTTTTTCAAATCTCATTACATTCTCAGTGAGGTCTTTAAAGGAAACAGCCATGTATTAATAGTCCATATGCATGGATATGGTGTTTTGCTTTTAACATGTCCATCAGCGATGAGGACCATATGTTATATGATGAACAACCTCAGTCTGCATGCAGCCAAGCCAGCTGTTCACAGTTTGCTAATAGCTTTCAGAGGAATGTATTTTCCCCACTGGAGAGAGAGTTTTTCACGTAAGATCAAGCATGGTTTGTGCTTAACAGCCTCAGGGAGCATTTGTAAGGCAGCGTTTAAAATGCAGCATTTCTGCACTGATGTAACCTAAAGATGGAGTTTAGTTTTAACACTGTTGTTAAACACCATAGCAACCACCTCAGTGCCCTAGCAAGGCACTATAGAATAAATAGACTGTTACAGTTCAGTTTAGTGGTTGAAAATGTTTTATTTTTGTTTTGACGGTCATGGATTGCATCTTCAAGGATAGTGATTGATCTTGACTGCAAAAATTACCTCCAGTAAAGCCATCCAATATTTCATTGACTGCAGTTTTATTAGAAGGATGAAGAAAACAACAACACAGGATCAGAATTTAGTTTGGGCTGTCTGGAGTATTTTGAGTTATAAATCACACGGCAGGGCCTGTAAACACAACTGACTCAGCCGAGAGTGATGAGACACCCATCAAATGTGGATCTATACTCACAGCGTTCTTCATTGATCATCATTCACGACCTGAAGTTACAGAAATGAAAGAGAAAATTAAATCAGGAAATCGACCAATTTAGAAGAATAGTTTAGATTGTCAATTTAGAAGAATAGTTTAGCCACAAATGAAAATTCTGTCATTATTTACTCACCCTCGTGTCATTCCAAACTGAATGCTTTTATTATTTTTCAAAGTATAACTTAAACATTTGTATCTATATCTATCTATATATATATATATTAGGGCTGGGAATTTTTACATGTTCGTTTCTGCGATTTAATATTTTCTGTTTAACATGTGCAAAATTAATTTAACGCAATTAATGCAGTATCCATTTTTTTTTTTTACTTCCATAGAAGAAAGGTGTCCCGAGTTGTTTCTGGAATGCTACTCAGCCTTACATGCTCGGATTATGGTGGGGGCAGGTTTAGGGCATCTGCTGCCTGCCAGGAACAAACCCAGGCACTTTTTTTTGGCACTTCAAAGTGGCAAAACTTCACCAATGTTTTTTCCCACTTTCTGTGGCTAACATTGCCATGCATATGTAACGGGAGCCAGCTAGATAGCTGTGTAGTGTGTAAAAACCTCACTCTCCTGACCTCAAGAGGTGCACTTCCCACTGACGCTAGAGGCTGTAGCCTTTAGCCTCCTTGTTAGAGCACCCGCCTCCCACACCAGAGACCGATGTTCGAGTCCCGTTCGGAGGGGGTAGAACAAGAGCATCACATTGGTGCCGTGACCCGGATGGGAGTGAGGTTTAGGGGGGTGAGTGTAACGGGAGACAGCTGGTAGATAGCTGTGCAGTGTGTAAAAACCTCACTCTCCAGACCTCAAGAGGTGCACTAGCGACTGACGCTAGAGGCTGTAGCCTTTAGCCTCTTTTGTTAGAGCACCCGCCTCCCACGCCAGAGACCTAGGTTCGAGTCCCATACGGAGCGGGTAGAACAAGAGCGTCACACATACATTTTCAGGAGGTACTCGCTTGACTCCACATCCTTGCACGGAAACAGACTGTGTGGAGCAGTGCACCAGTGGCAGGGCCAGAAGGGTGGCACGAGGTGTCAGCTGCCACCCTAAAAATGAGCTTTGCCACCCCAACTCAGACTCCACTCACGTCCTGGAGACGGTGCGCAACAGCTTAACCCATCCTTATCGATGGTCCGACGCAGTGTTCCGCCTCAGTAGACCCCCCCCCTCATATTATGGTACTTTGATAGGAAAGGAAGGAAGATTACATGTTAAACCATGATATTAACGATTAACCATGTCCATAAAACCAAGGTAGTATCATGGTATGCTTTGGTACTTTTTGGTTAGTGAGTCAAGAGTTCTGTAATTATTGTGAGGTTTTGCTGCTCACTGTGTTGTGAACTGACTGTCTGCCTCAGATAACCAATCTTCTTATCTTTTTTCTTCTTCTGTGAAACACTGTTGATCCATTCAGAAATGTAACTCTAAACCTCTAGGGTTGTGATCTGTCTTTTGAAAGTCCTTTTACAGGCAAGAGCTGCAAATGAAAAGGTCTCTTGTACCCTCTTGTGGTCGATATTCAATTCTGCAGTGGAACTAGAAAAATCACAGCATGAGCATGCATGAACAAAAGTGTGGAACCATTTAGTGTCATTTAAATATGTTTTGCTTCGTTCTAAATTGTCTTTGACTTTGCAAACTCAAATGTAAATCTGCATTGTGAAATTACCATAGTTTGTCTTAATGAGTAGTTATACTGATGTCAGACTTGGAAGTAGCATTTCTCTGAATTTAAGATTAAAAGCAAACAGTAATAAACCAACGAAAGTACAAGCAAATAATAATCTAATTAAGTAAATACATATTTTTTTTTTTTCTAGCAAGGAGAGACTAAACATTTACATTTATGCATTTGGCAGACGTGTTTATCCAAAGCAACTTACAGAGCCCTTATTACAGGGACAATCCCCCCTGGAGCAACCTGGAGTTAAGTGTCTTGCTCAAGGACACAATGGTGGTGGCTTTGGGGATCGAACCAGCGACCTTTTGATTATCAGATTACCAGTTATGTGCTTTAGACCACTACACAGACTAAACATGTTAAGGTTTAGCCTTCTACCATTACTGTAGGTGTATTACAGACCGGGCCATTGAGGCCAGTGCCCAGGGTCCCTGGGCTGCAAGGTCTCGCGGCCCATCAACTTTGAAAACAAATGTTTATATATACGCTTGAATATGTGGGCCTCACATCTTATAAAATGCCCCCTTAATAGGGCCCTGTGACTATGAGGGTCCCTAGCCCTCTTATAGGACCCTTTTGACCCTTTTTTCCTTTAACCCTATAAATCTGCACACATCATATTTGATACGTGACTTTCTAAATGACCACTATTTTTGAGCCCCACACCTTTCAGCCCTTCAAAGCACTCACAATGGAGGGTAAAGTCTTTGAAGAATATAGGGATGATCACTTCTGAATGGAACGCACCAAAATTCAGATGAGTTTGAAAGATGTGGCCACGCAGGCCAAAACTGCCCGAACTCTTTGCCAAGTTTCAACACACCTATGCTTATGCATTTATATGCAGTAGGTGCATTTTTGTTAAATTCTTCAATATTTCAAGTGTTTGATGAAATTAAAATATTTCATAATGTATTATTGCGCTTTAATTATATGCACATGTACACAATTAATACACATTTTGTCACATTCTTGTTTTTGTATGCATTATTTGCAGTATTTACATGGAGTTTGCATTATGCATAACAAATTTTCAAATGGTACTGTCTCTTTAAGAACAGTTCAGCGAACGTTCGGTTTAGTGTGTTTGAATGAATCTGATTGTAAATAACAGAATGGGTATTTAAAGGGAATTCAATCAATGAAAATGTATTTTGTGTTGATCTCAACTAGATAATTGGACCGTTGGGGCTCTTAAAGAATAATGGCACTGTGGCCCATGCTAGTCATAATCCGCCCCTGCCATCGTTTTTTTTTATATATATATGTATATAACTTTTCCCTTTGTAAAGTTTTGCTTTCTTCCACACCCCAAGAAGGTTGCTGAATAATTTCGGTTGCAACTGTATATATGGTATGCAATAGATAGGCTTATGTGAAAGATGAATATATTAGCACTTGGTAATTTTATTAAACTTACACTTACAGTGACACCTAAAGGTATGGATGCACCATCATTAAAACACATTAGTTTTCAGTTATTAATGTCATTGTAGAAATTCACTATTCACAGTCAGCCGTGATCAGGGCCGGTCAACCCATTAACCGATGTAAGTGAGAGCCTAGGGCCTCATCGCTTGATGAAGATCATGTGCGAGTGCAAGTGCAGTCGGTGAACAATTGTTTACGTTCCTTGGAGTAGCCTTCCATATAAATACCATGATATAGGGCTAATGTATATAATAAAAATACCACGGTTTTACCATATTGTACCATCACTGTACCATGATACTGCCACAGCAGACTTTTGAGGAAGGAAATTTGATAAACTTCAACTTGTGCTGCACAATGTGAAAAGGTGACAATATGGTTTTAGTCCACTCATTAATGCTACACAATACACAGTACAGTGCATCCGGAAAGTATTCACAGCGCTTCACTTTTTCCACATTTTGTTATGTTACAGCCTTATCCTAAAATGGATTAAATTCATTATTTTCCTCAAAATTCTACAAACAATACCTATAATGACAATAATGACAATGTGAAAGAAGTTTGTTTGAAATCTTTGCACATTTATTACAAAATAAAAAATGAAAAAATCACATGTACATAAGTATTCACAGCCTTTGCCATGACACTCAAAATTGAGCTCAGGTGCTTCCTGTTTCCACTGATCATCCTTGAGATGTTTCTACAACTTGATTGGAGTCCACCTGTGGTAAATTCAGTTGATTGGACATGATATGGAAAGGTACACACCTGTCTATATAAGGTCCCACAGTTAACAGTGCATGTCAGAGCACAAACCAAGCCATGAAGTCCAAGGAATTGTCTGTAGACCTCCGAGACAGGATTGTATCAAGGCACAGATCTGGGAAGGGTACAGAAATATTCTGCAGTATTGAAGGTCCCAATGAGCACAGTGGCCTCCATCATCTGTAAATGGATCCACCAGGACTCTTCCTAGAGCTGGCCGCCCAGCCAAACTGAGCGATCGGGGGGAGAAGGGCCTTAGTCAGGGAGGTGACCAAGAACCTGATGGTCACTCTGACAGAGCTCCAGTGTTTCTCTGTGGAGAGAGGAGAACCTTCCAGAAGAACAACCATCTCTGCAGCACTCCACCAATCAGCCCTGTATGGTAGAGCGGCCAGACGGAAGCCACTCCTCAGTAAAAGGCACATGACAGCCCACCTGGAGTTTGCCAAAAGGTCACCTGAATGACTCTCAGACCATGAGAAACCAAATTCTCTGGTCTGATGAAACAAATATTGAACTCTTCGGCCTGAATGGCAAGCGTCATGTCTGGAGGAAACCAGGCACTGCTCATCACCTGGCCAATACCATCCCTACAGTGAAGCATGGTGGTGGCAGCATCATGCTGTGGGGATGTTTTTCAGTGGCAGGAACTGAGAGACTAGTCAGGATCGAGGGAAAGATGAATGCAGCAATGTACAGAGACATCCTTGATGAAAACCTGCTCCAGAGCGCTCTGGACCTCAGACTGTGGCGAAGGTTCATCTTCCAACAGGACAACGACCCTAAGCACACAGCCAAGATAACAAAGGAGTGGCTACGGGACAACTTTGTGAATGTCCTTGAGTGGCCCAGCCAAGAGCCAGACTTGAACCCGATTGAACATCTCTGGAGAGATCTGAAAATGGCTGTGCATCGATGCTCACCATCTAACATGATGGAGTTTGAGAAGTCCTGCAAAGAAGAATGGGAGAAACTGTCCAAATATAGGTGTGCAAAAATCAATTTTGGAATAAGTCTGTAACATAACAATATGTGGAAAAAGTGAAGCGCTGTGAATACTTTCCGGATGCACTGTATATTGACTACTAAAGACAATGTTAAAATGATGCTCCTAAAATCACCAGAAATGAATGCTTTGGTGTTGTTTTTGCAAAATGAATAAATGAATAAACCTGTACAAAATCATGGTACAACAGATTGTGTACTTGATGGGCCCCAGACTCCCCATTTGTGATGCCTACTTAAGAAGCCATAACATGCACTTGCATATTTCATCCCAACATCATTGCTAGTTTGAGTTATACACATTGGGTTGTATTTAATTATGTGTTGATTTGTCATTTTTTTGTGTAAAAAATTATACATAACTCTCTAATATTTTTTTTTTTTGTTTTCTGGAAGTGTCTTGCCTAGGGTGCCAAATAGGGTAGGACCATTAATTTAATCCATCAGTAAAAGTGTCCAATAACAGGGTGGTTGCTAAGATTAAGCAAGTGGTATTTGGCTGGTAATGTGATCCCAACATGGCAGCCCCCATGAGGGGAACCTCTCCATGTATATTAAATGTATATTGAGTATTCATGTGTTTAAACAATTACAATTAATTTATTTAAAAGTGCAACTTTTTATATATGGAAAAATAATACTGAGAGCATATTTAATTCAATTAGATATATTTTTAGAAAGAGTATAAATATATTTTAAAAATGGAATACACAAATTTGCACAAAAGGAAACAAGAAAAAATGGCCTATTTGTCTAAACTTGCCCATTGGAATGACAAAGAAAAATCCTGGTTAATCTTGGGAAATGTAGTTCAGTGAGTGTATCAATAAACCATTTAAATATCCTCCCACCCAGTGTGCCAGAGTTTCTTTATTATTAAATCATTAACCCTGATGAATTTTCGTGGAGATTTTTTGTTAATAAGTTCTTGTATATCTGGCTTTTATCTTCTGATGTACATTGACAGACATTACAGGAAAAATACTTCTCTCCGCCCCTTTACAGCGTCAGAACTATATTTCCCAGAATGCCCATTCCGCTGTTCGCGCTGCTGTGGGAGATGAAGCATTCTGGGGGTTGTAGTTTAACTGGGCCGTGATGCTTGATGTCTGCACGAGCGTGTTACATGAGGATCTGTGCAAAGGGAAGTCCATCTTAGACATGAAAATAGAGGCCAGGTATTTTTGCTTTCGTAACAGTTTTTACAAATACACATTCGCAAAGGAATCTGATCGGGATTATGATGATAAAGTAGAACAATAAACCGATTTTGTGTGTGGCGCATAGGAGAAAGCGACTGTGTTTTACAGCTGCGTTGGTGGTTTACAGGTAAAGTAGCGAAATGACCCGATTCTGCGGCTTTTTATAGACTCTGAACGGTAATAAACTTTAATTATTGATTTCTGACATATTGGTTATGGCGCAAATGTGGAATGGAAGATGTGTGTCACATTAATAACCTAGGTTGAATATTTAGCATATTGAAAATGAACCGGCCTGTTTTAGCCGCATTGTTCCGAACGTATAATGTACTGCGGGACAAACTTTAGCATAATAAACCTTAAACACAGTCGTGGATACACCAGATCTGACTATAATTATGCAATATGGGCGCTGTTGACATCCGGCAGTGCAGCAGTCCAGTCTGTCCAATCAAAGGCGAGAGAAATGTGTGCAATGCTACAAAATAACAAAAGACAACGTGACGTTACATATGTAACAATGTTGCTGTGATACATATGTAACATCCACTGCAACAACACTTGAAACATTGTAACGTGTAAACAAATGTCGCAGATTTTGCGTCAGTCTTGACAGAAACGGTCAAAGTCATGTGGTCTGTCATATGTTGACACACCATCAGTCTCTTGTTGATTAAATGAAAATGTTTTATTTGTGCATTATGTCTTAAATTCTGCTGTCATTTTTTCTTCTCTCTTCTAGTCGTGTCTGAGGTTTTGGAAACATGTCCAAGAAAAGGGGCAGGTGAGTAAAGGCAATATAAATGTGATTTTCCATGGGTTGCTACTTTGATACATGCGGTACCCCTCATTTGGTTTAGTCCAGATCTATTAACTTATTCAGAAAATATAAAAATGCATTCCACACAAATCACAAAAATGAACAGGCTTTCAGTTTTCTGAGTTCAAAGTCATTAGGATATTTTTTTCTGGGGCTTAAAGTAAAAAAATAAAATACAAATCATTTGGTGTAACAAATCTACGGAAGAGGATTAGGGCCAAGCAATAATAAAAAAAAAATAAAGCCATCTCGAGATTAAAGTCGTTAAATTTTTAGAAAAAAGTCGAAATACAATCTTGAGAATAAACTCATTAAATATCAAGATTAAAGTCATTATAATGCGAGATTAAACTCGTTAAATTTCGAGAAAAAGTCGAAATACAATCTTGAGAATAAACTCATTAAATATCGAGAATAAAGTCATTATAATCGAGATTAAACTCGTTAAATTTGAGAAAAAAGTCGTTGTGTTTCGAAAAAAACTCGATTAAGTTTAATCTGCATTATAATGACTTTAATCTCGATATTTAATGAGTTTATTCTCAAGATTGTATTTCGACTTTTCTTGAAATTTAACGAGTTTAATCTGCGATTATAATGACTTTAATCTCGATATTTAATGAGTTTATTCTCAAGATTGTATTTCGACTTTTCTCGAAATTAACGAGTTTAATCTCGCGATTATAATGACTTTATTCTCGAGATGGTTTTATGTTTTTATTATTGCTTGGCCCTAATCCTCTTCCGTACAAATCAAAGTCTCTTAAAACGCTGAAATACTTGAAAAAAAAAGAAGAGGCATGCGTTGTGTGGAACAACCTTTTATTATTATTATTATTATTATCATATGAAAAAAACAAAGCATTTGTGGCATAATGTTGATTACCACAAAAATTTCTTTAAAATTTTCATTAAAAGAAGAAGCAAAAATGGAGGTTCCAGTGAGGCACTTACATTGGAAGTCAATAGGGCCAATTGTTGGAGGGTTTAAAGGCAGAAATGCGAAGCTCATAATTGTATTAATTCTTCTGTTAAAACTCATGTATTATTTGAGCTTTTTGAGTAAAATTGGCTATAACTTTACACAGAAAAGGTTTGTAAATGATTTAATCACAATAAAATCATGTTAACATGTATATTGTTTATGTCTTGTGGCTATAATCTTGAAAAAGTGAGTTTTTTAACATTCAAAAATTGGCCCCATTCACTTCCATTGTAAGTGCCTCATTGGAACCCACATTTTAGCTTTATTTATTTATTTTTTCTAAGTAGGGATGAGTCAGAATCAGTATTTTGCCACAAATTATGTCGATTGAGCTTAACTTGTATTAAACCCAGAATATTACTTTGATATATGAAAAAACATTTTTCAGCAAATCAAAGTCAGTTGGCGTAACCAACATGTAGGTAGCCATTTTGATGTCATGTGACCAAAAAAACAAAACAAAAAACAACCTTAAACAGTGTGGATCACTTTAGACCATCAATCATTATTTTGTCATATAATATCAATATTTTGTCATTTTCATGAAATTTCTCTCTTTAGGTCATATGGAGTAACCCTAAAAAACTTCTTGACATGCTTGACTTCTGAACAAAATGTATGATAATTGTGAATACCTTGAAAGTTATGTTTGAAAACGTGATGAAAGTGTTTAAATACCTTTTGCTTGGTTACACCACTTGACATTTTTAAGTCATTAAATCAGTCTTTCAAATAATCAGTCTGATTAAAAAATTCTGACAATGGCAAAAAACCTTGTTTACATGAGATTTTAAATAATTGAATTATTCTCTGCGTTGGTCAAAACGTAAATGGTTATATGCGCAACACTTGCGCACATTGGATAAGTCCGTAAGAATAGCGGTAAATTTATGCTTCAACCGTTTATGACTTTACACTGATACAGGAAAACTGTAGGAATGTCCCAATATATTGATAATCGATCAGCATGTTATTTTCTCAGTGCATTTGAGGCATCAATATATTAACAAAAGCCAACATTTAAATTAGCCTAATTTGTGTGCTTTCCAATTCACTGTCAGTTCCTTATTTTAGAACGTGCCATGACGTTGGGAAATATTCTGATTATCGATGTGTGATAAAGGCATCGATCGCAAGCCTAGAAAACTGTTTAAGGTGTTTACATGACTGTAAAAAGTTTCGGCCTGCTATGCATAATCGCTGTAATGTCCTGCATGTAAACATGCTCACTGACTACACACTGCTCAGTCTATCAGTAGATGTAGGTTTGATGCGTTCCCATGTGACTCTGGACTGATAAGAATACTTTTGTGGTGGGCCAAAATATGTCGTGCCATTTCCAGGAATGTTTTAACGTTAGAAAAGCTTTGTGACAGTCCTGCTCCAGTGACATTGCAAATGATGAAACTGAACTCTCATGCACATGGCTGAACATTTATGTATAACATAAATAGTATTATGTTATTATAGTCAGCCAGTGAGCTGCTGTAACACATGTTTGTCTGGAAACATCATCATGTATGCTGCAAATGTATTGTTTGCTTTAATTTAGTATGCAAAACTAAATTCTACACGTATAGTTCTGGCCCTGAAATCAGATCAGATGAGGCACGTTTGATGTACAATATGCTGTATATGAATTTAATTCTATATTAATACAGCAAGTCTGCATTATCACCTTTAAACCTGGAGTTAGGCTAATTAAAACTATGTTACTTGGCAGTTTATTGTGCTTATTGATTTTTAATAAACACTTGATGTGGTTCATTACAGTGGTTTTTACTATTGTAAAGTGTGGATTCGGAGTGAAATCGCCTCAGATATCTTGCTGTAGCTGCCTGTGTGGAGGCTGATAGCGGAGTTTAATCACAGATTTTTAGAGGGTCTGAAATGAAATAAAGGGGGACTTAAGCCTCCCTAAATTGGGTCTAGCAACATCTATGGACCTAGTGAAGTTATTTTGATTTGGTTGAAGATTATGTAGTAAACCATTTTTGTTTTATTTGGAAAATGTGGACTTAAGAATCGTGCACCTTAAGGCCAATAACATGTATGAAGAAACAAAACGGGGTACAGGGTTGTGCTGACTTAAATATCACAGCTCCTCTCGTTTTGACCGCACTCAATATTAGGGATGGCCAGCTCGCACAGGACTAACATGGGAGAGTTTTGGGGCAGATGACAGAATTGTCACTAGGGATGGCAATTTTAAGGAATTTAACCAGTGGCGGGTCGTGTATTTTAAGTCTAGGCCTTCAGTGTGATTCATGCCATTAAGAAAACACAGTTTCACAATGAATAAGACACCCTCTGCCTTTGGCCTTCATACATTATTTCGCAGCTAACTAGTAATATCAATTGACATTTTAAAAGACGTCCACACACGAAAGCCAGAACTTGAAATGACTCTTAATTCTCAAGCAAGCCTAATTTTAACTGCAGCAAGACTGTTTTGTGAAATGACCGTCTCCTGAACAGACATTCAAAAATCATAAGTTTTCATATGAATCAACAAGGAGGTCTATAATAACTGGAAAAATCTATCTAATAATATTTGCGATTTAAATGTTGGTTGCAATACATTTCGTTTCCTCAGGGTACACGGTTATTCTGCGTTCCGTTCAAGTTGGATGTGGGATATTCCTACTTGATATCTCCGACCATAAATGCATTTCATTCCACGATATTCGGAACTGCAATGCTCCCGTTAGCTTAGCAGGGGTTTGACTCTCATTAGAGATGTCTCCTAGCAAACCAACTGATAAACAATGCTGCAGCGCTATGTCTCCTAGCAACCCGACTGATAAACAATGCTGCAGCGCTATGTCTCCTAGCAAACCAACTGATAAACAATGCTGCAGCGCTATGTCTCCTAGCAAACCAACTGATAAACAATGCTGCAGCGCTATGTCTCCTAGCAAACCAACTGATAAACAATGCTGCAGCGCTATGTCTCCTAGCAAACCAACTGATAAACAATGCTGCAGCGCTATGTCTCCTAGCAACCCAACTGATAAACAATGCTGCAGCGCTATGTCTCCTAGCAAACCAACTGATAAACAATGCTGCAGCGCTTTGTCTCCTAGCAAACCAACTGATAAACAATGCTGCAGCGCTATGTCTCCTAGCAACCCAACTGATAAACAATGCTGCAGCGCTATGTCTCCTAGCAACCCAACTGATAAACAATGCTGCAGCGCTATGTCTCCTAGCAACCCAACTGATAAACAATGCTGTAGCGCTATATCTCCTAGCAACCCAACTGATAAACAATGCTGCAGCGCTATGTCTCCTAGCAACCCAACTGATAAACAATGCTGTAGCGCTGTATCTCCTAGCAACCCAACTGCACGAGCCTACAAGTTGTAATTCTAAATTCAAGATTTATTCCTTTGCACATTTCCTAGTAGAAAGTTGTAAAATCCGACTTTCTGAGTTTCTGAATGGAACGCAGCACAACTTTTCAAAACTTGATCCAATTCAATCTGATTGGCTGATCAATCTGACTTTAGTTGCTCATTCATTTGCACTGTTGAGGAATTCGGTAGAAATTCTGAAGGCCCGTGGGGGCGGAGCTCAAACTCACGTAATGCTTTGGGCATGTGATTTGTGAAACAGTTGTCACGCTTCACTTGTAAGCATCAAGGAATAAATTCTGATTGGATAAACATTTTTGTTTTTCTCTATTTGTTTGTAGAATAATTAAGAGTGGAATCCAATTAAAAATACATAGAAGAGGTGATTGAGAATGAAATGATGAAAAATATTTATTGGCATGTTAGGCCAGCAGAGAAGGCTTTGCTGGCCCTGAGAAATCACCCCTGAATTTAACAATTCTGGTTCCATTGACCCTTCCTTAAGCTCCGCTCCCCTTGGACAACATATTTTGAACTTTCTTGTTGGATTTGCTGCCCTTAGTCATACACATCTGGATGGCATGAGGGAGAGCAAATGATGAGAATTATTCTTTTAAGTAGCCTACACATAACACCGTAACAGTTCCTGGTTCATTTGGATTTGGAGATGATGATATAAGTGACATTCACTAAAAAGAACCGGCTGATCGGAGTCATTCTTTCGGAAGGTAGCGCTGTGTGTTTTGCACTGTAGATTCAAAAGTCACTCATTCGGGAATCGGGCTATACGTGTCGTGCTGTTGCTGTACATTCTAAAGAACCGACTCGTAGGAGTCATTTGTTCGGGAATCGTACTTCATTGGTTGCACTATGTTTTGCGCTGTAGTTTCAAAAGGACTGGCTCATTGGAGTCTTTTGTTTGTGAATCAGCCAAATGAAAACATGCCCACAAAATTGCTGATAAAAACAATTTGCACATGCAATTCCGATCTTGCGGACCAATTTGGAGGGCTGTATGGCAGAGGATGCAGCAGACCACCATTATCTTACACACTTTGGCGGCACTGAACAGCATCACTGACTACTGTGATCCAGACACCTGAATTCTCTTTTTAACATGAAGAAAGTGAGCTTGACTACACCATGCATATCTGTATATATGTCAGGTTGTAACACTCTTCTACATCATTTGAACATTATTTGATGAATTGCTGCTTATATGATCGATAGAAAATGCACACAAACATCTCTTTTAAATAAAATAGATTTTACCGCCTGCTTTCATCTACCAGCAATAGCACGATGTAAATTGCACCAGGGAATTTTTGTGAATAAAGGGCAATCTACTCATTTACATAAAAAAGGAGGCATGTTTGCACTGAAAGGAATCATAATGACTTAATATAAATACTCAAGATGCAGCACAATGTGAGCACTGATTGCACTTGCTTAAACTAGATTGCAGTGGTTAGTGAATAAGAAACACCATGTGCAAAAGTGCTGCAACTGGTTCGTGAATTCGCCCCTGTATGTTTTGCACTGTAGATTCAAAAGAACAGTCATTAAAAGTCATTAATTTGAGAATCGGACTAGACTGTTCACGCTGTATGTATCGTGCTGCTGATTCAATAACGCTGTTGCATTGATGCTGAATGGTAGCTCGGGTAATGCAGGAGTATTTGGCTACATTCACATTGCAGCTGAAAGTGAAATTAAAACTTTTAATTGGGAGTCTTTTCTAGTGAATTTCACTCAAATCAAATTAAAGGCTCAACAGTTGGGTCAGTGATTCGTTTGGACTACACATAGTAAAATATGTGCATGAAAAGATGCAGAGAGAGATTTATGTAAGTGGTCTACTCATCAAACTTGCGTAGAAAACATAGTTTTTATATTTCTCAAACTGCATCAAAATGTGAATGCAACTCAATGGATATCTGAAATGATTATTGACTCTATAACAACTCTTCTTATCTTACATGTATGTTATGCTGTTTTTCCTGCTGTCCTTCAATTTTATGGTGTTTTGCTATTAATTAATATTACACTGATAATTAAATTGCACTGTAGAAAAGAAAATTATCCATCAAGACGGCCTCATCCCTTGTTGACATACTATTAGGCATTAAAGGCATAGTTCACCCAAAAATGAGAATTCTGTAATCATTTACTAACCCTCATGCCGTCCCAGATGTGTATGACTTACTTTCTTCTGCTGAACACAAAGATTTTTAGAAGAATATTTCAGCTCTGTTGGTCCTCACAATGCATGTGAAGGGTGACCTGAACTTAGAAGGTCTAAAAAGCACATAAAAGCAGCATAAAAGTAATCCATAAGACTCCAGTGGTTTAATCTATGTCTTCAGAAGTTATCTGATAGCTGTAGGTGAGAAACAGATCTATCTTTAAGTCCTTTTTTAATATCAATCTCCGCCTTTGACCAGCCTCAACCAGCAGGTAGCTGAAAGTGAAAGTCACTTTTACACCAGAATGTGTAATTGAAAGTGTAGATTGACATTTAAAAAGGACTTGATCCGTTTCTCTCTCACGCCTATCATATCGCTTCTGAAGATATGGATTTAACTACTGGAGTATGGATTACGTTTATACTGTGTTTTGGGCCTTCGAAGTTCTGGTCACCATTCACTTGCATTGTGAGGACTAACATAGCTGAGATATTCTTCTAAAAATCTTAATTTGTGTTCAGCAGATGAAAGTAAGTCATGCACATCTGGGATGGCATGAGGGTGAGGAAATGATGAGAGAATTCTCCTTGAATAATCCTTTAAGCTTCCCATCTGCTTAAAGAAACCAGCTAATAAAATATTTAAATGCAGTTTAATAGATTATGCATATTATAATATTGAATATGCCAGAGTTTTATATGCCTGCTCAGGGAGTGTTATACTCATGCGGGTAAATTAAAGAGTGTCTGTTTGGACCGGTGTCTGAAATGGGCTACATGTAAAATGTCATGTGAACAACCTTACAAAAAAAATCTGATTTTGGTCACCTTCAGTGTTGTTCTGTCTGCATGGGCAGAAAAATCCACATCTGTAAACGGTAAAAGAAACGAAAGTCGTGAAAATCATACTATTCCGGAAATGTACAGTCAGGTCCATAAATATTGGGACATCGACACAATTCTAATCTTTTTGGCTCTATACACCACCACAATGGATTTGAAATGAAACAAACAAGATGTGCTTTAACTGCAGACTTTCAGCTTTAATTTGAGGGTATTTACATCCAAATCAGGTGACCGCTGTAGGAATTACAACAGTTTGTATATGTGTGAGGTCTCAGGTGGCAAGAGCGCTAAATGAGTTATGAAAAAACAACAAATTTGCTTCTTTTCTAATTTGTAGATTTGTTCTTGCAATGCCACAACAAATTACAGGGATGCAAACTCCTGAGGGGCGAAAAAGGTAAGACAATCACCGGTCCACGAACATTTTTTCTGGGGATATTTTTTTAAAGAATAAGCTAAAAGCACCAATTCCAGCTATTTTAGTGATTCAAGTTTATTCAAGTTTACAATTGTGCAGAATTAGCTGCAAAATAAAGAGTATTTTGGTGAGGCTTGCTTCTGTTTCATAAATGTGTTCAATTTTATTAAAGCTAGGGTGTGCAATCTTTTCCAGAAACATTTTTTGTTATACTGGTTGAAAATCTCTTCACATCCTGATAGCAATCAATAATATATATATTTATATATCTTCTGTGGAAGAGACAGGACTAACAAATGATCGACCAATCATTGCATTCGGTCCGAATGTAATGATAGGATGCCCTTCCTGTATGTCAATCTATATTTGCACACCGCCACGCAACTTGTTCGCGCAGACAATCACACATCATGAGCGCAGGTTCCTTGACACTGTGCAGCGCGAGCGTTAGAATTACGTTCGTTATTATTGTAATGTCTAACCTGTGAATGAGACACGAGGTAATCTGAAACCGCTGCGATCGATTCCACCAACACGTCTGTCCTCCTCCTCCTCCAGACTCTGCTCTCTGTGTGTGTGTGTGTGTGTGTGTGTGTTCATGTGTGATAGAGGAGGCGTGGCTTTGGAGACACCTCTGAAGCGAGGGCGGGCTCTACGCTTCAAAAGCTAGCTTGCTAACTGCTAGCCTCTCTGGATTACACACCCTAGCTTTAACTGATTAGATCAGTGACCCCTTCTAGAAATGTCACTAGGTGGCGACAAATGAGCGTCTTATGTGCTATGAGTGAATCAGAGAATCATTTAGAGTCGTTCATGACCAAAATCTACCAAGAGACTTTATAGTGTTTAAGCATTAAAGCAAAGCAGATCTGAAGTCTTCCTTCAGTCTGAGCATTATTTTTCATCCAAAAAGACAACAATAATAGTGTAATAATAGTGAGTTTCAGTAACGTCCTTCTCCTTTATTAAAACTTGCATGGCTACAAATCTACTGACTTCAGTAGAAGAATTACACTCACCTGAAGGATTATTAGGAACACCTGTTCAATTTCTCATTAATGCAATTATCTAATCAACCAATCACATGGCAGTTGCTTCAATGCATTTAGGGGTGTGGTCCTGGTCAAGACAATCTCCTGAACTCCAAACTGAATGTCAGAATGGGAAAGAAAGGTGATTTAAGCAATTTTGAGCGTGGCATGGTTGTTGGTGCCAGACGGGCCGGTCTGAGTATTTCACAATCTGCTCAGTTACTGGGATTTTCACGCACAACCATTTCTAGGGTTTACAAAGAATGGTGTGAAAAGGAAAAACATCCAGTATGCGGCAGTCCTGTGGGCTGAAAATGCCTTGATGATGCTAGAGGTCAGAGGAGAATGGGCCGACTGATTCAAGCTGATAGAAGAGCAACTTTGCCTGAAATAACCACTCGTTACAACCGAGGTATGCAGCAAAGCATTTGTGAAGCCACAACACGCACAACCTTGAGGCGGATGGGCTACAACAGCAGAAGACCCCACCGGGTACCACTCATCTCCACTACAAATAGGAAAAAGAGGCTACAATTTGCAAGAGCTCACCAAAATTGGACAGTTGAAGACTGGAAAAATGTTGCCTGGTCTGATGAGTCTCGATTTCTGTTGAGACATTCAGATGGTAGAGTCAGAATTTGGCATAAACAGAATGAGAACATGGATCCATCATGCCTTGTTACCACTGTGCGGTGGTGGTGGTGGTGTAATGGTGTTGGCACACTTTAGGCCCCTTAGTGCCAATTGGGCATCGTTTAAATGCCACGGCCTACCTGAGCATTGTTTCTGACCATGTCCATCCCTTTATGGCCACCATGTACCCATCCTCTGATGGCTACTTCCAGCAGGATAATGCACCATGTCACAAAGCTCGAATCATTTCAAATTGGTTTCTTGAACATGACAATGAGTTCACTGTACTAAAATGGCCCCCACAGTCACCAGATCTCAACCCAATAGAGCATCTTTGGGATGTGGTGGAACGGGAGCTTCGTGCCCTGGATGTGCATCCCACAAATCTCCATCAACTGCAAGATGCTATCCTATCAATATGGGCCAACATTTCTAAAGAATGCTTTCAGCACCTTGTTGAATCAATGCCACGTAGAATTAAGGCAGTTCTGAAGGCGAAAGGGGGTCAAACACAGTATTAGTATGGTGTTCCTAATAATCCTTTAGGTGAGTGTATAAACACAAAGCAGATCTACAGTCTCATTTTCCTACAGTAGCCTATTTAAACTGCTGAGCTTGACTTTAATCAGAAAAGACCTCAATAATAGACAAATAATAATCATTCTGAGTTTCAATAATGTTCCTCCGTCATTGTAAAGTGCATTTCACATGAGTTGTGTCGAGGCGTCAATGCTCCGTTCAACGCCAGCGTCAAGCGCCGAAAACACTTGGTGTAAAGTGACATCACTTCATAGACTTCAATGTATTCTGCAGCGCTGACGCGAGTCATGTGATGACCATTAACGCGTATAAATATCATTCACTTTTACACATTAATCGTCGCTCTTCACAATCACAAAAGTGACCGATTATGGTTTCAAAACAGTGAATTTCTCCGAAAGGTGAGGAGTTTGGATCCCTGAAATTATTATTTTTCATGCATTTATTTATTATGTGGAATTTGATTATTTTCCACGGCACACCTGACAGTCTTTCAAGGCACAGTGGTTGAGAAACACTACTCTAGACAAACATAGGAATTTTCAAAGCGCCAGAAAGAAACAATGCTTACAGTTTTTGAGGAAATGAACCCATGATTGCTTACTTTCTTCTATCCCAGCTATATATGCAGTATTTTAATCACAGAAAAAGTTACATACAACTATTTAACTAATGGAACCTTATTTTGGTAACACTTTACAATATAAATAGGTGATGCATAAAAAGCTTTATTCTTGGGACCTAGTAGATACTGATTTTAATGTCACATTAGCGTAGCATGCAGTATATGCATTTATTATTTTCCTAAAGGTGCGTACACACTGACAGCGACATCGCGCACGACAGCGACTCAATACCATTCATTTTCAATGCGAGCACAGCGACTTCCGGCGACACGAGCTGTCGCGACCGTTGGCGCTAGATGTGGCCGTGTCCAGCGACGCGACAAAGTTGAGAAAAGTTCAACTTTGGAGCGACAGCCAATAGGAGAGACGACGGGAGAGCTCACGTGATCCTTCTCTCTCTCAGCTCCTGCAGTAACGGAAAGATGGATGAAAGGCTAATTCTTGCTGTTAGCAATTTTCCAGTGCTCTATGATATGTCTCTTCCCACGTACAAGGACATTTTAAAGAAAAATACTGCGTGGAAAGGTGTATCTGAGATCGCGGGGATTTTATGGACCCAGACAGACCGGCATTTGCATTTCCACCGCAGATAAACAGCCGCTCTGGCAAACAGCATGCCTTGTTTCTCATTCATCTTTGATATAAAGCATTTTATGTACTGATTCCATTTATATTTAGTCTTTTCCCTCCAAAATGTTTGATTTTAGTGGCAAGAAAAGAGATTCGCTGTCAACAGCAATGGAATGACATCCGTGAATGTCATTTATAAACGTTACTAGGCAACCAGTAGTGGGAACACCCACTAGCGACTTCACCGCCAGCCACTGGCGACCTGCAGCGACAAAGTCGCTGGCAGTGTGTACGCACCTTAATGCAGCAAAAAGCCATAAAGTCATGATCATTATTAGATGAGAGGGAAAATATTCATTTGTTGGCTCTTTATTCTGCATCCCATTATGTTCCTGTGTTTCTCCTCTTTACAGGAAGCGTAGCAGCGGCGAGCTCAGCGACAGTCTCACTCCGGATCCCAACAACCTGCTCGGCCGACGGATCCAACACAGCTGGCGGGAGAAGGGTGCACTTACCAAATGGAAGGGAACAGTACTGGACCGGCTCACGGTCAACTCATCCTTATACATGGTCAAATACGACGGCTTTGATTGTGTCTACGGAATCGAGCTCTTTAAGGATGAGAGAGTTTCCAACCTGCAGGTCCTCACAGAAAAAGTGGGTGAGTCGGTGACTTTCGCTCTGCAAGCAGGAAACAAACCAGCCACTGGAAGTAGCACATGGATGGGCACTCATGTCATTGTCTGTATTTTGTAGTACATGAACTGTGTTTCTGATTACAAACTATGTTTCTAAAAATGCTGTGCTACTGTATCATGCATGATTTCTCCAGGGATGATGGTGTGCACTGAGAGTTGAGAACATTACCTCATTCTGCAGTGTTTTTCATGCAGTTATGCGCACATCTGTTCCTAAATAATTATATCACAATTAAAGTAGACAGAAGGGAAAATAAATGAACTGGCATATTAAAAAAAATGGTAATTACAATGATTTTGGAGCTGTTTAGAGTTGAGAAAAATCTGGAAATATTTCGCCGCATGGAAAGTAAATGTGGGTTTAGAATATGAGTGTTATTAGATGTAATTCTTCCCATCATATTGGTGTTTTACAAAAGGTTTACGTTGAGCCGTGGTAAAATCACTAATTTGCAGCCTCTTATTGCTTTGCCTTATAGTTACTGGTTGCTTTGTGGTTAGCATATGCAAATTGTGTAAATTTCACTGTGTTTTCTGTCATCTCGAAGTGAACAACAAGATCAAGGTTCCTCATGACGCAGAGGAGCTGGTGGGGAAAGCTGTAGAACATCTGTTTGAGAAGGAAGACGGTGAGAAGAACGAGTGGAGGGGGATGGTGCTGTCTCGCGCACCCATTATGACCAACTGGTACTACATCACCTATGAGAAAGACCCTGTTCTGTACATGTACCAGCTCTGGGACGACTACAAAGATGGAGACCTGCGGATTTTACCTGAAGCAGGTATACAAACAGAGAATTTTTTATGTGATTTTTGTTCCTTTGAAGACCTTCCTTAGAGAAAAACCCCTCAAGATTTGAGACAACTTTATTTATTTTAAAGTAGTGGATCTTGTGCTGTGATGTTCACTTTGGCACATGATATATTATAGTCACATAATCATAATCCTCATATTAAACTTTTTACAGATTACAAGATTACGTGTAACATATCTTGTAATCTCTGTAAGTTTCGAAGTTACTGTAATACTTTTTTTTTTATTATTACAAAAAGCTTTGAAACATTTTTATTTAAAAAAATAATAATAATGTCCATTTATTAATTAATATGTTTAATATAAGTTAAATATTTTATTAATATTTATTATATTCATAAAAAACATGAATAAACTGTTTTATAAATGAGTACCTATTTTTAATATTAATGTCATATTCTAAATGAATTTTATTTTGCGCATAACATTAATTATTCTCCCATTAATACAATTTGTACATATATTTATAATATTTCATATCAATTATATTTCATCCTATTAAAATGTTTTAAATATTTGTTTAATATGAATTAATATATTATTTAATATCAATTATATTCTATTCATAAAATAAATAATTATCCTTTTATTAAACTGTTTTGAATATGAGATTATTTAATATCAATTATATTTTATTCTATTCATAAAATAATTATCTTATTATTAAACTGCTTTCAATATGAGTTAATTTAATATTAATTAATATATTATTTAATATCAATTATATTCTATTCATAAAATAAATAATTATCCTTTTATTAAACTGTTTTGAATATGAGATTATTTAATATCAATTATATTTTATTCTATTCATAAAATAATAATTATCTTATTATTAAACTGCTTTCAATATGAGTTAATTTAATATTAATTAATATATTATTTAATATCAATTATATTTTATTCTATTCATAAAATAAATGATCCCATTAAAAAAAAAATGTATATGATTACTTATTGTTTAATATTAATGTAATTTCCAAAATGAATTTACATTTATTCTATTCATAATATAAATTATTCTCCTATTAATAATGTTTTAAATACATTTTTTTTTTACTATTTAATAATGGTATAATATTTTTTATATATTATTATATTTAAAAAATGTATTATTTTCCCATTATTAAACTATGTTTTGAATGTGTTTATTTAATATTAATTAATATAATATTTAATACCAATTGTATTTTATTTCAATTAATAAAAAAAATAAAAAAAATCTCCCATTAATAATGACTCATTTAACAACATTGTTACTACATTGCAATGTAAACTCATTTAATTAGTTCCTTTCCGCAGAAAATAAACACCTGCTGCCAGCAGACAGGAAGCCCGGAGAGGAGACAGAGAGTCTTGTGGGTAAGCAGGTGGAGTACGTGACGGATAAAGGCGTGAAGAGAACCGGCCTCGTCATCTATCAAGTTCCCGCCAAGCCATCTGTGTACTACATCAAATACGACGACGATTTCCACATCCACGTTTACGACCTGGTTAAGACGACCTAAAACAAACAGACAAAGCGAAGAAAACTAAAACAAACCCGCTTTCGTCTCACCTCGTAGTAGCTTAAGTATCATCGCATTGTACCTTCTCATTGTACAGTTCGCCATGCTATGAAGTGCTGGCCGCGGAGGTATGAAGCGTTAGTGTGCAGGGTTTGTTATTTTGTGTGGTTGTCCAAATTGACAGCGTAGGAAGACGATTTTTTAAATTGTCATATCAAAACCATGTATTTATATGTGTGCATTGGGCATCATTCAGTGATTTCACATGTTTATTAGCCCATATAACAGGATGTCTTTCACCTCGAAAGTAGCTTTGATTCAGCTGTAAGCCCCGGGACAGGTCAATCTCATATGAGTTTTGAGATTTGTATTTGAATGTTCAGCCTCGTAAGACTGGCGAGGATTTTCCTTCATTTAAACTGTAAATAGCTGCAGACGTCACGTGCAAGAAACAGGAAGGCGTTCTTTAACTGACACCACAGAGACTTATTTATTCAATCAATAAGCTTCGAAAACAAATGTTTGCACCCAGGAAACCTTTAAAACCTTTGAGTTGGGCATCATTTCATGCATATTGTGTTTCACTGAATTCTGTCGCAGTTCTTTTCCTCAAACCAAATCCGAACAGACCTGCAACTTGACAAATGTTTGCGCTTTCCACTACATTTAGTAGGTGGCTTTTGATTTAAAAAAAAAAAAAAATAAATAAAAAATGTCAATTTTGTAAGGGTGCCATGCTAAGACTCAAACTCAACAAAAGTAGCATGTAGCAGGTAAAATTTACTTTTAACATGTTTTTGGCATTTTAATAACGATTCACCTCATTAAAAACAAGAATAACAGTGTGACAAGGTCGAATGCAACATCACGCCCCATCTGTAGCATTGCTAACGTGCTCTACGGAGAGGGTTGTTTGTGTTTCTAATGTGAAATCATCCGTGTTTTATTGAACATTAGCTTAGTCTTTGAATAAAAGAAGAACACTTATTCCTAAACACACAACTACATTTGTGATTTTCAACGTCATGCGTATAGAAAACTCGAGCAACTGTTCATAGTTTGAAGTATATGTTTTCTTTTCTGTGATGATTTGTTTTTACTATTGTAAATGTCAATATATATATATATATATACAGTAAGAGTTGATCATTACATCTCTTTATCCATAAAAAAACTGATTTGAAACCAACTTATGTTGCCAGTCCTCTGACCTCTATTTGATAAAGTCTGATTTGTGACTTGCAAAGTTTAAAAGACCTCAATATAGTCAAATCTGAATCAGAAACCAACAGGGTGGAAACTGTTAGACTGCTAAAAAAAACATGATCAAATCAACTCCTCCCATTGCCTTACTGTGAATTAAAGGCATATCATAAATGATGACATGCCCATGTTTATCAGATTTGATGTGTATGATATTAAAGCTCTTGTGATGGCACCTTATATTATTTCTATGGAAGCCCTGAACCGCAAGGTGAAAACAAAAAAAAAATTGAACACAAAAATAGTCTTGTTTTTTTTCAAACAGTGAAAAAAAATTTTTTTTTGGGACATTTGTTTTTTTTGGATGTGAAAAAAAATAAATTTTAAGAGAGGAAAAAAAAAATTTGAGAGAAAAAATTTTACATTTTAAGAGAGAAATTTTTTTTAAGACAGGCTCAGAAACGAACTGAGACACCATTTATTAAAAACATTTTCACAGTTTTTTTCATCACCTTGCGGTTCAGGGCTTCCATATATTTCAGCAGATCTGAGTAATGAGGAGCGATTTTCTTATTTCTTGTCAAGTAAAAGACAAGTTTCCCCTTGTGCATACATGTCAGTTTCACTCACAGTTTTGACATCATGCACCAGCTTTTAAACAGGATAAAAATGAACAATGAAATGTCTTTGGTGACACTCTTTTCCCTCTATTTTGCTTCACATTTTGTCTAAGCATGTCATAATTGGCCTCCTATTCATGTAGCTGATCAGGACTTTTTTTGCTTGTCGCATTCGCACTTTATTCTTATGCTGACAAGTGCAGCTCTGATACTGCTCGGAGTCAATTAAAAACATTGCTCTTTTCTTTGCAACTGAAATTAACCTTCACACAAAGTATGTTGTCTTACCTGATTGGCATCACCAAAAGGTACAAGAACGGTTGCTTGACTGCTTCAAAACTTCGTTTAGTCTAAAATGATTTTATACTTTTCTTTGACCAGATTTTAATGTTTCATATGATCGGTTATAATCAAATCAAAATTACCACCACTTGCAAAAGACCTGCTCATAAACGGGAGTGACTATGTACATTTTAAGGATTGCATTATCAATTGATGCCACTTTTTATCTTTGCATGCGGTTAAAATGTCCCAGACTTCATTACATTAGCAGAAGCGGTTTATTGTATGGTTTTGTTGTAGGTAGATATTCAAGAAGTCATTTTAAAGAACACGGCTCGTTTAAAGGAAGATCCACACAAAAATGATTCAATCATTTATTAACCCTCATGTCATTCTAAACCTGTATCATTTTCATTCTCCCATGGAAAACAAAAGTAGCTGTTTTGCAGAATGTTGGCGCCGCTCTTCTTTTTGGCAGGTCTCTGTATATTCTCTATTTCAACGAAAAGATTTGATGATTTCAGGCTGTTGAGATGTTCAAGGTTTCCTGATTCTCAACAGGCTTCCGCAGTTTTCTTCTATCTGTGAACGAGTAATTCTGTCTCTGGCTTCTTTGTAGATGTGTTTTATCGTGCGATCAGCGAGCTTCTGCCGACTCCTCTGGTTCTCCTATTTAATCTGTTCTTTTGCTGCTTTTTACCAAAGTTACATTTCAGTAGGTGATATTGAGGACTGTCAAACTGTTAATCCTTTCTGTTTGTGTAATGATGTTATCATAAATAAAAGAGATATTTTTTGCACTAAAGATTGTTGACATTGTCTTTGCTACTTCTAAATAGAAAGGTCTCTCACACAATGTAAAAGCACATCATTAATGCTTTACAATATACATACTCAAAGGAAGAAGTTTTCCCCTTTGGTCCGGCAGCAATCGGAATTGTAAACTACATTCAAGGACGTCCAACCTCCCGAGCAATGAACTACGGGACATTATCCTGTGTAATAAATGTCAGGCAGTGTTAATCGGTTGATCATTTGAAGTTTATGACTCTTCCGTATCTGTCAGTCTGCACACTTTCCTGAATGCATTCACACGCAGGGTTTGATCTCAACCTCTGACAAAGAAAAAGAGTGAAAATGATGTCATATTTGAGCTTTTTTCTTCTGGGTTCTGCCCTTGTGGCATACACATGGAGGGACACCTTTGATCCAGGTCAGAACAACAGCTTTTAATACATGCAACAATTGTTATATGAAGGTTTTCCTCATTAACATATGTAAATGGTATTGTTGACATGAAATAATGACATATGCAGAATTAGTTGCAACAATACGGTTCTTTTAAAAAAATGCATCAGGCTTCATGACATGAACAATATTTTTTAACAACATTTATTAATCTTTGGTAATGCTTGTTACGTCACGAAGATGATGAAGATTTCAGAAGCGATAGGATGTGTATGGGAGAAAAAAAGTCATTATTTTACTATAAATCTCCACTTTCACTTTCACACTCTTCTTCTTTTGCTAATGCTGATTTGCATTATTTGTGCATATCACCACTTACTGGGAAGGGAGGAGAATTTATAGTAATAGAGGACTTGTATGTCTGTTTCTCACCCACACCCGTCATATCGCTTCTGAAGACAGATTTAACCACTTGAGTCCTGGATTACTTTTCTTCGCTTGTGTTCATCAGAAGAAAGTCATACACATCTGGGATGGTGTGAGGGTGTGTAAATGATGAGAGAACTATCCCTTTAACGTATAACATTTATAATTATGAAAATGTATTCATATTTGTATAAATTAGCATTATTCAAGATGGTCTACTCAAATACTCGATTCTGATTGGCAGTAACGCGTGTGTTAAAACCGTTTAATGCACAGATTGTTCCAGTCAGTTCTAATCACTGTTCCATATTAATGCACATAATGTACTGTCCTATATTGATTATCCCATACTTAATAAATGCTCAAAGTATTGTTAATTGTTAGACCTAGTTCATGTTTACATTTATGCATTTGGCAGACGCTTTTATCCAAAGCGACTTACAGTGCAGTTATTACAGGGACAATCCCCGAGCAACCTGGGGTTAAGTGCCTTGCTCAAGGACACAATGGTGGTGACTGTGGGGATCGAACCAGCAACCTTCTGCTTAACAGTTTAATGCTTTAATTAATATATTAATTGGTTCATGTTAATTACTACAAATAGGCCTACTTGTATATTTTTTATATTGAATGTTGTAGATATAATTTATCATTAGCTAATGAATTATGAACTAATATGGGTAATGAACAATAACATTTTGATACATTTGATACTGTAATCTCTAAATTCTGTGTAATATTGCTCATTCATGATGCAATGCATTAACCAGTATTGGGGAAGCTACTCACAACTTAAAGTAGCTAAAACTACAACCATTGAGAAAATAAGCAGTTAGCTTCACCACGACCTTCCAACTACATTGAAGCATTTTAAAGGAATAGTTCACCCAAAAATTAAAATTCTCTCATTATTTATTCACCCTCGTGATATCCCAGGTGTGTATGACTCTGTTTCTTCACCAGAACACATTTGAAGCTAAATTTGAAACGCAAGTGAATGGAGATTTCTCTTTTGAGGGTCCAAAACAGACAGTCAGCATAAGTGTATCAATACAACTCCAGCTGTTAACTGAATGTCTTCTAAAGCAATCGCTTTTGGTGCGAAAGTGATAAATATTTAAGAACGTTTTTATCTGTAATCAAACTTTTCACCAGTGGTCTCTTGTGTGACGTATTCACGTTGCCATGGATACAGATGTAATCTCATTCTCTCCACTCGGTTGAGACATCCAGGATGAGCACACACACGCACCATTGTGAGTAAAGAAACAGATAAATACAGATCTAAACCAAAACCAACCAAGCAACTGTACAGCGTTCCTCCTTCTCACTTGTAAACAGCGCTGCTCTTCCAGCTGTGATGCACGTGCCTCAGTTCTTGCGGGTTTCAAATGCCAATGCAATTATTTGACATGCACATGGCGCTGCAGAACAGTAGCATGATTTTGATCTTAAAAAGTACTTAAATATTCATCTTTTTCGCCTAGATTTTTGGAGCTTCATCATAGAAATCTCCATCCACTTCCATTTTAAGGACCTACTGAGCTCAGATATTTTTCTATTTATCTTCAAATGTGTACCGGTGAAGAAGGTTGTACAGACCTGGGATATCATGAGGATGGTTGAGTAAATATTGAGAGTATTTTCATATTTGGGTGAACTATCCCTCAAGCATTTTCTTTTAAATTCTGCTATCAGGCGTTATTAATTCTACATTTAGAAAGTCCCACCCGGAATATTACAGATTATTCTTTGACTTCAAATATACACTGGTGGACAAAAGTTTGGAATAATGTACAGATTTAGCTGTTTTGGAAGGAAATTGGTACTTTAATTCACCAAAGTGGCATTCAACTGATCACAATGTATAGTCAGGACATTACTGATGTTAAAAACAGCACCATCACTATTAAAAATAAAAACTAGACATTCCCAGCAGGCATCACTCCAACACCTTATCCTTGAGTAATCATGCTACATTGATCATTTGGTTCTAGAAAATCACTTGCCATTGTATCAAACACAGCTGAAAGATATTTGGTTCGTTAAATTAAGCTTAACATTGTCTTTGTGTTTGAGTTGCCACAGTATTCAATAGACTGGCATGTCTTAAGGTCAAAAATGGCAAAAAAGAAACAGCTTTCTCTAGAAACTCGTCAGTCAATCATTGTTTTTAGGAATGAAGGCTATAAAATACTTGACATTGCCAAAAAAATGAAGATTTCATTCAAAGGTGTAACTACAGTCTTCAAAGACAAAGCACAACTGGCTCTAACAAGGACAGAAAGAGATGTGGAAGACCAGATGTGCAACTAAACAAGAGGATAAGTACATCAGAGTCTCTAGTTTGAGAAATAGACGCCTCACATGTCCTCCGCTGACAGCTTCATTGAATTCTACCCGCTCAACACCAGTTTCATGTACAACAGTAAAGAGAAGAATCAGGGGTGCATTATGGGAAGAATTGCAAAGAAAAAGACACTTTTGAAACAGAAAAACTAAAAGAAAAGGTTCGAGTGGACAAAGAAACACAGACATTGGACAACAGATAATTGGAAAAGAGTGTTATGGATCTTAACCCCATTGAGCTTTTGTGGGATCAGTTAGACTGTAAGATGTGTGAGAAGTGCCGACAAGACAGACACATCTATAGCAAGTGTTACAGGAAGTTTGGGGTGAAAGATCACCTGAGTATCTGGACAAACTGACAACTAGAATAACAAGGATCTGCAAAGCTGTCATTGCTGCACATGGAGGATTTTTTGATGAGAACTCTTTGAAGTAGTTTAAGAAGTTCTGAATTATTATTTTTTTTCACATTTTCTTAGTATTTTTTTACATTATTAATGTCCTGACTATACATTGTGACCAGTTGAATGCCACTTTGGAGAATAAGAGTACCAATTTCTTTCCATAAGAGCAAAATCTGTACATTATTCTTTTGGCTTTTGGCTGCCAGTGTATATTGAAAAATAGTTTAACAAAATGCATAAATTATGATTTCTGAGAGTGTTAAATAAACGTTTGAATGAAAATTCTGTAAAAAAAAAAAATAAATTTAACCCATAGGTTTTTATTGAGGCCCGCCCAAAAGTAATTTCCTGGCTACGCCCTTGCTTTCCAAAGAATTTCAGTAGATAAAATATATTTGGAAATTTAGATGTGATCTGGATGTGATCTAGGAGCTTCATACAGGTCATGCCACTGTAGAGACTGTAAGTCTTCACAGCCTCGTTTTCATTCATGTTAAAAAAAATCAAAGATGGCGCTACTGTGAATAAGGTCTTAAAATGGTTTGGACTTCCCAGTGCTACATTAGTTACATTAGTATATTGAGAGAGGACTGTTTAGTTCTTGCTCAGTGCTCAAGAAGCGTATGCAATACAATGTGACCAAAATATACTGTGATTAACGTTTGGTCACACCTAACTACATCTAGCTACACGATACTTGTTGGATAAAGCATGTCATTGGAAAAGCTACACAATTTGAAAATGGTTTAGCTACTGTCATGCCCCTGAAAACTTTTAATTAAGTTCAAATAACATTAAGTTAGTAGAATATGTGTATAATATGATATGTGGTTCAAAAAAAAAGCTTGAGTATCATTGGTTTGCAGATTCCACTTGGTTTTCTAATATGTTTTCTAATGCAATTCTTACATTAACAGTTTTTAGTATATTGTGTACTGTATGTACATTTGAAGACACGTCCTAACTGACACAGTCCACTGTGTTCCTACAGAATCAGTCCGGAAGGCTCGAGTGTTGGTCACAGGGGCCAGCAAGGGGATTGGCGAGCAGATGGCCTACCATTACGCACAGTTTGGAGCACAGATTGTCATTACCGCGAGAAGGGAAGATCATCTAAAAAAGGTCAGCTATTTTGTCCCAAGTCTCATCCCTATCACTTGCAGTTTTTGTTATGTTTCAGATATGTTATTGGTTCAAAAACTGCTTTAAGGCGCACACACAGTCATAGACTTAACAATCTTAGTCAGGGTAGATGCCATGTTTATTTAGATACAAAACGTGAGATGAAGTTCAATTAGTTCAATTTGTTCAGATAATTCATGTACGTGAACTAGTTGATTCCCCACAAAAATAACTGCGTCTTTTTTTTTTTCAAGTGAAATATTTAGTTTAGCTGTTTTTGCCGCAATATGAAATTGAACAATGAAGCTAAATTTATGAGAAACACCCAATTTAGGAATAAATTGTATTTAGTTTAGAGCTGTCGAGCAATTCATTTAAAATGTTTACACGTTTATGCGTGAATGCAGCTTCACGATTGCTGTAGCAAAGCAGAAAGCCACAGATTAATTAATATTGTGGATTAGGAGAGTTTAAGAGGTTTAGAGCCCATGGCAATGAATAATCAACCTATAGGGACTAGTTATGTTAATTAATCAACCTCCTGTTTAGACTTTAGGGAATGTTTAATGTTACTTGAATTGGTGCTATTTTAGCAACCACTGTGTGCTAAGTGTTTTCCAGTTTTCATGAGAGCGCTAAATATAAGCACAATGTTTGTGCCAGCTGAACGCACAAGTGGGCATATGCAGGAGTGTTTGTGCTACCTGTGGGTGTATGTGTGCAAACCATGTCGCCCATGCCTAAATCCGCCACTGGACACAGGACATAGTTAATGAACAATAGAGCATAACTCCATATTTCTATTCCATTCTACAGTCCATTTACACAACCAACTGCTTATGAATGTGTTGTCTTTGTTTATATCGCTGGCGCTTGACAGGGAATGTACTATTGTTCTGTAATATGATGCAGATGGTTCAATAACTGAAGAAGAACCTCAGAATTACATTGCACTTGACCCAGCCCATTTGCACGTTGCATGCACGATTTTGCCAAACCCACATGCGCCTAGACTTGGCGCATACTTGCACAAAAATACCAAAACTTCATGACCATGCCCACTGACTTTGCCCACTGACTATGACTTAATGCATAGCGCTGTGCTTACCGCTAGCGCTCTTAAAGGTTTTGCCCAAAACAAACCTGCTGATAACAGCTATCCTGGTGGATGTACAGGTGGCAGAGAAGTGTGTAAAACTGGGTGCACAACGGGTTATGTATGTGACCGGAGACATGTCTGATCCCGCTGACCCCACCAGAGTCCTCAAACACGCTGTGGACAAACTGGGTGAGAAATTATTCCATTGCTCCTTTACTTTAAACACATTCCCAGACTTAATGTGAATTGTTCATCAGTGCATGCAATTCCAAAGATTAGTTTGGAAGTTTTTGTCAAAATGTTATATCTGTCTTGTGGTTCTTTTGATATCTGTCTTGCAGGTGGACTGGATTATCTGGTGTTGAATCATGTTGGAAACAGCAACGTTGAGTTCTGGAACAGAGATGCAGATCACGTCAGATCACTCATGCAGGTGATGCATATGTTCCTGTGGGGTAATTTTGATGTTGCACAATTGCAATGTGTACGTTTCTACTGTTACTGTTGCTAGGCATTTAAATATTAGTGGAGAAAGTTACGTTTTAAAAAGACAAGATTCGTTTAAAGCTGCAATAGAATCAAACAGAGTTGAATGGAACTGCGGGAAATTTCATTGGTCGCAGGTAAACTTTGTGAGTTACGTGCAGTTGGCCGGCGCAGCACTGCCTGTGCTGGAAAAATCGGGCGGTTCCATAATCGTAGTGTCATCGCTGGCAGGTGAGTCATGACTTGGTTGGCACCTCTTGTATCTCTGTGGCTAGACATTAAAACATGATTATGGAAATTGTAATTGATCACTGTGTACACGTGTTTGTAAATGTGTGTGGGGAGTCTCGATAGAACTCTACAGAAGTTATTGGCTGTGTCCCAATTTGCATACTTCTTTTGATGGGTGGGTGATGGGTGATGGGAAAGTGCAGCATATTGTTTTGAGGATGTAGTGAAACAGTACGGCAGCATTGGGATATGTACGAACAACTGCGGCTTAAAGGTCAAAGGTTAAATCCATTTTCTTACCTGATTCAGGTAAGCTGACCACACCATTTGTGGCTCCGTACACCTCCACTAAGTTTGCTATGAATGGATTCTTCGGAGCGCTACAGAACGAACTGGCCATCCAGAAGAGTAACGTATCTGTGAGCGTTATGATCCTAGGACTCATCGACACGGAATCGGCAATGAATAAGATCAGGTTTGTGTTTGGATGCTTTAACACTCTTAAACGGATAGTTCACCCCATAATGAAACGTTTGTCCTCATTTACTGACCCTCATGACTTTCTTTCTTCTGTGGAACACAAATTGAGATGTTAGGGAGAATATTAGCCCCAGTCACCATTCACTTTCATTGAATGGAAAAAATTATGAAATAAAAGTGAACGGTGTCTGACTTTAAAAAAGATGTGACATATTTTATGGGGTCTGTATCACTTTAGTTATAATTTGTAGTGTGCATATTTTTAACATTTGCATTTAATTTGTATTTTTTGTGTATTTTCATATGGAAACGTTATATTTTAAATACAAAAGTATATTCAAATTGAACTGAAATTCTGAAAAAAAGCCTATTTGTCTGTAGTACATAAAATCACTTGAGTGGAAAAGTTCAATAGTAGAACAAACACGTCTAGACTTCTAATGCTGTGCTGTCCTTGTACAAGTGGTGGCGTAGTGGGCTAAAGCACATAACTGGTAATCAGAAGGTTTCTGGTTTGATCCCCACAGCCACCACCATTGTGTCCTTGAGCAAGGCACTTAACTCCAGGTTGCTCTGGGGGGATTGTCCCTGTAATAAGTGCAATGTATGTCGCTTTGGATAAAAGTGTCTGCCAAATGCATAAATGTAGATGTATGTAACACATCTATGGGTTTCAATTTTGCCATCATTCTTTTTTTTTTTTCTCATCTAAAGCTGTACAATATGCAAGATATTATAATAAGCACTTTTTGAATTAATTTGCAACACTGTCTTTGGCAAATCTATCTTGTTACCTAGGTGATCTGTTATATTATGAACAGGATACCGCTACTTTAGTATTGCCAACAATAGAGAAAAAAAATCTATTTTTATGCATTCACCCATAAATATTGTTATCTCTTTTAAATGCTCTGCAGAAGTTTCACCACAATGACTGCCTATCCCGCCAGTGAAGCCGCCCTGAACATTATCAAAGCTGGAGCGACCCGTCAGAAAGAGGCGTTTTACCCCTGGTTCCACTATTTCACCTGCCTGTTCAAAGACTGGCTCCCCATTACTAGAAACCTTTTGATTTCAGACCTCACTATGCAGAAATTGGACTAATGTGCATGTGCATATACATACACCTACGTTTCCTTCAGAATTGTACTTTAGCTGCGGAGGAATATATAAATGTTTAATAATTTTTTTTCTCCCAATAAAATTTCATTTATTACAAAGAAACCTCGTTGCAAGTTTGTCTTTTAAAACTTTAAAGGAATATTCCGGGTTCAACACATGTTAAGCTTAATCCACAGCATTCGTGTCATAATGTTGATTACCACAACCCTCCTCAAAACAAAAAGGTAATACTCTTGGTTACAGTAAGGCACTTACAATGGAAGTGAATGCGGCCAATCGGTAAACGATAAAAGAATAACAACACAATGTAAACAATTTGCATGCTAACATGATTTTAGTGTGATAAAATTGCTTCCTAACCTTTTCTGTGTGAACTTATATCCAATTTGATAACTTCGTTGCCATGATGATGTAATACTGTAAACCCTAAATTGTCCAAAAAAATGACAATTTTAACAACAGCTCAAATAATACTCAAGTTTTAAGAGAAATGTATGCGCAGCAGGAAGACTAGCAGCTGTACATCATAACACCATTAGCTAGGTAACTGCTAGCCAATCCCATTTAAGACATTGCTTTATAAGTCTGCTCATATTACCGTTTCAGTGCACTAACACAGCAACCTCCACCACCCAACCATCACAAGTTGAATCCCGTCCTGCACGGGGGTAGGCTCCTCGCCCCTGCCTCCTATCTTCGGCAGGATATGACGGTTCCAAGTACAACTACTTCAGACCACCAGACGGGGTCTACGCCAAAGAGAGAGACATTACTTTTCGTTTTATATTGATCAAATAAATGTCATCTTAATTTCACTCCATCTGTCAGTCTTCCTGATAGAATTCAATTAATACAAGTGATTTTACCTGCCTTTTAAACCCTCCAAAAATTGGCCCCATTCGCTTCCATTGTAAGTGCCTCACCTCAATTTTTTCTTTTAAGAAAAGAAGTGCAGGGTCGAAAATATGTTTTGTGGTCATTAACATTATACCACAAAAGTTGGCAATTGAGACCACAAAATACCACAAAACAGAATTTATATATTTGCTGGAATGACTTGAGGGTGTTGCATATAATCCCTTAGACACCTCTCTTATGTAAGGGAAACCGATAAGGGTTTTAATACAGTGAGCAAGGTTTTAACGTTACCATGGAAACGTTCATCATGTCCCGACCACTGATCTATAATATATACATTTGAGCAGTTTTAACACAAAGAATACTTGAACTTTTTACTGTTTTTATTTTAATTTGAGCAATTAATCAAGTTTCTCAGTATCATTATTGATGTGTAAAATATTTGAGGTGTTAACTGTGATATTAGATTGCCTTTTATCATGTTAGCGACTCCCCATAGTAATTCTACACTTGTTTATTATCTCTAAGATGGTCTAAGAGTGCATTGGTATGCTCTACTCTTCAACAGGTTCCATAAACGTCGCCATTTCTCCTTTTTTAGAAACCTTGACTTAGCATAGTCCTTCTTTTTTAGTTTATATTCGTCTGACCTTTTTCTCTTGGTCTGTTTCTCAGCCATTTGTCCTCCTTGGAGATTAGAAAGTTCAATTAGGCCAGATTTGCCATAGCTCTTCTTTTTTTTCCCTTTTCACCCCAATTTGGAATGTTGCATCCGCAAACGAGACGTCAATCCGTGCATCTTATCACATGGTTTGTTGAGCTTGTTACCACGGAGATGTAGCGGACGTGGAGGCCCATGCTATTCTCCGCGGCATCCATGCGCCGCACAGAGAGCGAGAACCACACATTATAGCGACCACGAGGAGGTTGCCTCATGTGACACTACCCTCCCTAGAAACCGGGCCAATTTGGTTGCTTTGGAGACCTGGCTGGAGTCACTCAGCATGCCCTGAATTCGAACTCGCGAATCCAGGGGTGGTAGCCAGCATCGATACTCGCCAAGCTACCCAGCCCCCGCCATTGCTCTTCTTATACATTTTCCTCTCGCTCTGCCCCCCACCCCCCATCCTGTGCACACGCAAGAACCACCCCTTGTTGCTGATTGGCAGGAGTATTGTTGAGTGGATCGGACTGTTCCACTTTGTTTTTGTCCTATTTACAGAGCCAGGGCTGTGTACAAATACTAGATTTGTTTTCACCCCACCCACAGAACAGACAGCTAGTAGACTGTGTGGAGGTACTTGCAGAATTTGACAAAAATTTATTGGATTAGAATTACTGAGTGCACCTTTAAGGTGCTTTATTCAACCGGGCACTGGCTTTTATTAAAGGTATATTACAAAAGGCTATCAGGATGTAATATTGAAGACATATGGGATTAAAAAATAAAACTATACGTGGATTACCAATAATAAAAAATACAAAAAAACTTTCCTGAGAAAACTTTTTTTGTTTAAGCTGTTCACTGAATTGTGACACACATTTGATTGTTTTAGTATTAATAAATTATCCAATGAAGATTTGAATGATGGGGACATAAAATGCAGGGTATAGTAGAAATTACCCAAACATGTTTTTTTTCACCTATCTGTTACCATACAATTCTCCTGTTTTTAAGGTCTTTACTGCCCCTAATGGACAGTCATAGGAAATACAGCCATCTCAACCCTGAGGCTCCCTTTGCAATCACAACTGCTTTAGCTCGGTTTCCATGGCGACCTCTCCTCATCCGCAAGAGTTCTTTGCCAAGTGTGATACTGCCAAGAATAAATCCCAAACCAGTAATGTCACGATGCCACAGAGCACGCAGGGGTTTCCATTGTTCCACAGAAAGGTGAATTTAGAGCAACAATATGAATGAAAGATAAATATGTAAAAATGAAGCAATCTTAGGCAATTATTAGCAATTGTTTATTATAGTATACAGTTGTAAAAAATGGCTCAGAAAAATGTAGTTCTACATAAAAAAAAAAAAATCATTTGTTCACATTTGTTTGCATATGCTACTTGCATTGATATTTTATTACAATGATAGTCGGACATTTGTAAATGTGCCCTTTGTTTCCAAATACCTTATGAGACTGTATGTCTACACTTCACAAATAAGGGCATATTAAATATTTCAAATTCAACCACATTGTGGCACTATAGGGTAAAAGATAGTTTAAGTGGAAATCGATGGCTTGGAAATGATATTTTATGTCCAAATTTAATGCATGAGATAGATTCTGGCTTTTAAGGGTTCCGGTTTGCTCTAGAGATTCAGAAGTACTGGCTCATAAGAGTCATTTGTTCATGAATCGGACTACACTGGCCGCACTATAGATTCAGAAGAACTGGCTCATAAGAGTCATTTGTTCATGAATCGGACTACACTGGCCGCACTATAGATTCAGAAGAACTGGCTCATAAGAGTCATTTGTTCATGAATCGGACTACACTGGCCGCACTATAGATTCAGAAGAACTGGCTCATAAGAGTCATTTGTTCATGAATCGGACTACACTAGTCGCACTATAGATTCAGAAGAACTGGCTCATAAGAGTCATTTGTTCATGAATCGGACTACACTAGCCGCACTATAGATTCAGAAGAACTGGCTCATAAGAGTCATTTGTTCATGAATCGGACTACACTAGCCGCACTATAGATTCAGAAGAACTGGCTCATAAGAGTCATTTGTTCATGAATCGGACTACACTGGCCGCACTATAGATTCAGAAGAACTGGCTCATAAGAGTCATTTGTTCATGAATCGGACCACACTGGCCGCACTATAGATTTAAAAGAACTGGCTCATAAGAGTCATTTGTTCATGAATCGGACTACACTGGCCACACTATAGATTCAGAAGAACTGGCTCATAAGAGTCATTTGTTCATGAATCGGACTACACTGGCCGCACTATAGATTCAGAAGAACTGGCTCATAAGAGTCATTTGTTCATGAATCGGACTACACTGGCCGCACTATAGATTCAGAAGAACTGGCTCATAAGAGTCATTTGTTCATGAATCGGACTACACTGAGCCGCACTATAGATTCAGAAGAACTGGCTCATAAGAGTCATTTGTTCATGAATCGGACTACACTGGCCGCACTATAGATTCAGAAGAACTGGCTCATAAGAGTCATTTGTTCATGAATCGGACTACACTGGCCGCACTATAGATTCAGAAGAACCGGTTCATAAGAGTCACTTGTTCGGGAATGGCACGGTTCGAATGCACGTTCTGGAACCGATAAAGGGACAGTTCTCCCAGGTATGGATGACTTTCTTTCTTTAGCAGAACACGTTTGAAGAAAAATAGAAAATATCTCAGCTCTGTAGGTCCTTAAAAGTAGATGGTGATCAGACTTTTGAAGCTCCAAAAATCGTAGACAGTCAGCATAAACGTCATCCAAACTCCACTGTTTATATTAATATCTTCTAAAGCAATACAATTGCTTTTGTATTATTTAAGTACTTTTTAACTATAAAGCATCGCTTCCGGTCAGCTGTGGTATGCGCGTGTGATGTAATCACATTGGCATGTTCACGCGAGAACTGACGCACTTGCAACACACTTTGTAAACAGCGCTGTTTACAACTGAGAAGGAGGAACACTGTACAGAAGCTTTGTTTTGGTTTTGATCTGTATTTATTATCTGTTTGTTAACTCACAATGGTGCATTTGTGCACTCATCCTGGATGTCTCAGCTGAGATAGGAACGTGAGATTACGTCTGTAACATGCCATGGCGAATACGCCACACGAGAGACCACATAAACTCAGCGCTCTTATGAACTGCTGCTGACCAGAAGCGATGGTTTATAGTTAAAAAGTACTTAAATATTTATCTTTTTCTCACCAAAAGCGATTGCTATACTTTAGAAGACATTCATTTAACTACTGGAGTCTTATTGATGACGTTTATGCTGACTGTCTGTGTTTTTGGAGCTTCAAAGGTCTGATCCCCATCCACTTAGCTGAGATATTTTATATGCACCATCCACATCCTATTGAGCCGAGATATTTAAACATTTGCCTTCAAATGTGTTCTGCAGAGGAAAGAAAGTCATACATATCTGGGATATCATGAGGGTGAGTAAACAATGAGAAAATGTTCATTTTTGGGTGAAATGTCCCTTCAATGATTTTGTTTTGGATGTTTTTTTTAATAATGGTCCTCCATTCCCAACCCTACTCTGCATTAAAAGCTGGAATATGAGAAAGTATTTTAAAAGTAACACATCATCTCTACAGACCCCATGAATTTGTTTGAAAAATGCAATATGATTTCCTTTGATATTCCGCCACAACTTACAGTTTCAGTTGGAAAAAATTTGAACAAAGGGTTTGTACTTTTTTCTAAATAGTCAGTATGCTAGTGTAAGTCGCAACCCGACTGTACAATACTGAACATACTACATCAAGTAACGATTAAGTGCAAAACTGAGGTTGTCGGGAATACCTAGAAATCCTTAGGCTTGAAACATTTTAGCACTTTAGCACTTAGATGTGGCTGTCTTCTCGGGCACTTCTCACGCACCTTACAGTCTAACTGATCCCACAAAAGCTCAATGGGGTTAAGATCCGTAACACTCTTTTCCAATTATCTGTTGTCCAATGTCTGTGTTTCTTTGTCCACTCGAACCTTTTCTTTTAGTTTTTCTATTTCAAAAGTGGCTTGTTCTTTGCAATTCTTCCCATAATGCACCCTGAGTCTTCTCTTTACTGTTGTACATGAAACTGGTGTTGAGCGGGTAGAATTCAATGAAGCCGTCAGCGGAGGACATGTGAGGCGTCTATTTCTCAAACTAGAGACTCTGATGTACTTATCCTCTTGTTTAGTTGCACATCTGATCTTCCACATCTCTTTCTGTCCTTGTTAGAGCCAGTTGTACTTTGTCTTTGAAGACTGTAGTGACACCTTTGAATGAAATCCTCAGTTTTCTTTGGCAATTTCAAGTATTTTATAGCCTTCATTCCTCAAAACCATGATTGACTGACGAGTTTTTAGAGAAAGCTGTTTTTGCCATTTTTGACCTAATATTGACCTTAAGGCATGCCAGTCTATTGAATACTGTGGTAACTCAAAAACAAACACAAATTCAAGGTTAAGCTTCATTTAATGAACCAAATAGCTTTAAACTGTGTTTGATATTATGGTATGATGGTGCTGTTTTTTACATCAGTAATGTCCTGACTATACTTTGTTATCAGTTGAATGACACTTTGGTGAATTAAAGTACCAATTTCCTTCCGAAACAGCAAACTCTGTACATTATTCCAAACTTTTGGCCACCAGCGTGTGTGTGTGTGTGTGTATAAATAAATTATATATATCTTGTGGCGCATAGTACAGTGGTACTCTGTTCCAGCTCACTGCTGTTTATAATGTTGGGGCTGCCTGTTTGACTGCATCCATAGCGATTTAAACTAGAACATTTTCACTATAATTCAAATGGGCTTTGGTGCATGCGAGCGCCAGAGATACAGTAGAGTAGAAAAGAGCAGATAATTGGCGCAAGTTGTTCTTGCAAGTTACACTTGCACGCAAAACAAGCTTTAAATGCACTGCAAAAATATCACGTTGCAGACGAGAAGCTTTTTGCATGTGTAAAGTGCTGAATACGAGATTATCATTACATTTGCCTTGGCAGTCCTACATTTCACTTGGGTGGCTGGCGAAAAATGATCAGTGGGAGAACCAGGGCATTGTGGTTCATCATGCTGTCTGCGACCCTGTCCGAATAGACCTGCAACCCACTTTTTGGTTGTGACCCACTAGTTAAGAAACACTGAGACTGTTTAGCAGAGATGGATCACATCTATTTCAATGAATGGGAGAAATTAGAAAACTCAACAAAGAAGCTCTAGCATCCAACGGTCAATGGATATAGAAAGGAAATCCCGCCTTACAGGTAAAAGAGCCAATCACCTTTAAGACACAGACATCGTCTGTAAATAAACTCGTTAATGTGCATACGCTAAATTGCGTTTTTTAGCATAATCTAAATAAAATTTATGACACCAGTGTTGTCAGATTTTACTGCTTATTGAAATATGTTCTTTGATTGTAATCTTGACCAACTGTTTTTCAAACTTCATTGTTCCCCCATTCAAGTAGATAGGAGCTGCACTGGCATGACTGGAAATAGCCTCCCAAGAGCGTTCCAAAGCTTGAAAGACTTTGCCTAAACCTAACCAATGGTGATCTAAAATCAAATGAGAGGTGAACAAACAGACATCCCTACCCTAAACCAACACCTAAACCTAACCATAGTGAACAGATATCCTTACCATAAACCAACACCTAAACCTAACCGATAGTGATCTAAAATCAAATGAGAGATGAACAAACAGACATCCCTACCCTAAACCAACACCTAAACCTAACCATAGTGATCTAAAATCAAATGAGAGGTGAACAAACAGACATCCCCACCCTAAACCAACACCTAAACCTAACCATAGTGAACAGATATCCTTACCCTAAACCAACACCTAAACCTAACCGATAGTGATCTAAAATCAAATGAGAGATGAACAAACAGACTTCCTTACCCTAAACCAACACCTAAACCTAATCGATAGTGATCCAAAATCAAATCACAGGTGAACAAACAGACTTCCTTACCCTAAACCAACACCTAAACCTAACCGATAGTGATCCAAAATCAAATGAGAGGTGAACAAACAGACTTCCTTACCCTAAACCAACACCTAAACCTAACCGATAGTGATCTAAAATCAAATGAGAGATGAACAAACAAACATCCTTACCCTAAACCAACACCTAAACCTAACCGATAGTGATCTAAAATCAAATGAGAGATGAACAAACAGATATCCTTACCCTAAACCAACACCTAAACCTAACTGATAGTGATCTAAAATCAAATGAGAGGTGAACAAACAGATATCCATACCCTAAACCAACACCTAAACCTAACCGATAGTGATCCAAAATCAAATCACAGGTGAACAAACAGACTTATTTACCCTAAACCAACACCTAAACCTAACCGATAGTGATCTAAAATCAAATGAGAGATGAACAAACAGATATCCTTACCCTAAACCAACACCTAAACCTAACCGATAGTGATCTAAAATCAAATGAGAGGTGAACAAACAGACATCCTTACCCTAAACCAACACCTAAACCTGACCGATAGTGATCCAAAATCAAATGAGAGGTGAACAAACAGACATCCTTACCCTAAACCAACACCTAAACCTGACCGATAGTGATCCAAAATCAAATGAGAGGTGAACAAACAGACTTCCTTACACTAAACCAACACCTAAACCTGACTGACAGTGATCCAAAATCAAATGAGAGGTGAACAAACAAACATCCTCACCCTAAACAACACCTAAACCTAACCGATAGTGATCTAAAATCAAATGAGAGGTGAACAAACAAACATCCTCACCCTAAACAACACCTAAACCTAACCGATAGTGATCCAAAATCAAATGAGAGGTGAACAAACAGACTTCCTTACCATAAACCAACACCTAAACCTAACCGATAGTGATCTAAAATCAAATGAGAGATGAACAAACAGACATCCCTACCCTAAACCAACACCTAAACCTAACCATAGTGATCTAAAATCAAATGAGAGGTGAACAAACAGACATCCCCACCCTAAACCAACACCTAAACCTAACCATAGTGAACAGATATCCTTACCCTAAACCAACACCTAAACCTAACCGATAGTGATCTAAAATCAAATGAGAGATGAACAAACAGACTTCCTTACCCTAAACCAACACCTAAACCTAATCGATAGTGATCCAAAATCAAATCACAGGTGAACAAACAGACTTCCTTACCCTAAACCAACACCTAAACCTAACCGATAGTGATCCAAAATCAAATGAGAGGTGAACAAACAGACTTCCTTACCCTAAACCAACACCTAAACCTAACCGATAGTGATCTAAAATCAAATGAGAGATGAACAAACAAACATCCTTACCCTAAACCAACACCTAAACCTGACCGATAGTGATCCAAAATCAAATGAGAGGTGAACAAACAGACTTCCTTACCCTAAACCAACACCTAAACCTAACCGATAGTGATCTAAAATCAAATGAGAGATGAACAAACAGACTTCCTTACCCTAAACCAACACCTAAACCTAATCGATAGTGATCCAAAATCAAATCACAGGTGAACAAACAGACTTCCTTACCCTAAACCAACACCTAAACCTAACCGATAGTGATCCAAAATCAAATGAGAGGTGAACAAACAAACATCCTCACCCTAAACAACACCTAAACCTAACCGATAGTGATCTAAAATCAAATGAGAGGTGAACAAACAAACATCCTCACCCTAAACAACACCTAAACCTAACCGATAGTGATCCAAAATCAAATGAGAGGTGAACAAACAAACATCCTCACCCTAAACCAACACCTAAACCTGACAGATAGTGATCTAAAATCAAATGAGAGGTGAACAAACAGATATCCATACCCTAAACCAACACCTAAACCTAACCGATAGTGATCCAAAATCAAATCACAGGTGAACAAACAGACTTCCTTACCCTAAACCAACACCTAAACCTAACCGATAGTGATCTAAAATCAAATGAGAGATGAACAAACAAACATCCTTACCCTAAACCAACACCTAAACCTAACCGATAGTGATCTAAAATCAAATGAGAGATGAACAAACAGATATCCTTACCCTAAACCAACACCTAAACCTAACCGATAGTGATCTAAAATCAAATGAGAGGTGAACAAACAGACATCCTTACCCTAAACCAACACCTAAACCTGACCGATAGTGATCCAAAATCAAATGAGAGGTGAACAAACAGACATCCTTACCCTAAACCAACACCTAAACCTGACCGTTAGTGATCCAAAATCAAATGAGAGGTGAACAAACAGACTTCCTTACACTAAACCAACACCTAAACCTGACTGATAGTGATCCAAAATCAAATGAGAGGTGAACAAACAAACATCCTCACCCTAAACAACACCTAAACCTAACCGATAGTGATCTAAAATCAAATGAGAGGTGAACAAACAAACATCCTCACCCTAAACAACACCTAAACCTAACCGATAGTGATCCAAAATCAAATGAGAGGTGAACAAACAAACATCCTCACCCTAAACCAACACCTAAACCTGACCGATAGTGATCCAAAATCAAATGAGAGGTGAACAAACAGACATCCTTACCCTAAACCAACACCTAAACCTAACCGATAGTGATCTAAAATCAAATGAGAGATGAACAAACAGATATCCTTACCCTAAACCAACACCTAAACCTAACTGATAGTGATCTAAAATCAAATGAGAGGTGAACAAACAGATATCCATACCCTAAACCAACACCTAAACCTAACCGATAGTGATCCAAAATCAAATCACAGGTGAACAAACAGACTTCCTTACCCTAAACCAACACCTAAACCTAACCGATAGTGATCTAAAATCAAATGAGAGATGAAAAAACAAACATCCTTACCCTAAACCAACACCTAAATCTAACCGATAGTGATCTAAAATCAAATGAGAGATGAACAAACAGATATCCTTACCCTAAACCAACACCTAAACCTAACCGATAGTGATCCAAAATCATATGAGAGGTGAACAAACAGACTTCCTTACCCTAAACCAACACCTAAACCTAACTGATAGTGATCTAAAATCAAATCACAGGTGAACAAACAGACTTCCATACCCTAAACCAACACCTAAACCTAACCGATAGTGATCTAAAATCAAATGAGAGGTGAACAAACAGATATCCTTACCCTAAACCAACACCTAAACCTAACCATAGTGATCTAAAATCAAATGAGAGATGAAAAAACAGATATCCTTACCCTAAACCAACACCTAAACCTAAGTGATCCAAAATCATATGAGAGGTGAACAAACAGACTTCCTTACCCTAAACCAACACCTAAACCTAACTGATAGTGATCTAAAATCAAATCACAGGTGAACAAACAGACTTCCATACCCTAAACCAACACCTAAACCTAACCGATAGTGATCTAAAATCAAATGAGAGGTGAACAAACAGATATCCTTACCCTAAACCAACACCTAAACCTAACCATAGTGATCTAAAATCAAATGAGAGGTGAACAAACAGATATCCTTACCCTAAACCAACACCTAAACCTAACCGATAGTGATCTAAAATCAAATGAGAGATGAACAAACAGATATCCTTACCCTAAACCAACACCTAAACCTAACCATAGTGATCTAAAATCAAATGAGAGATGAACAAACAGATATCCTTACCCTAAACCAACACCTAAACCTAACCGATAGTGATCTAAAATCAAATGAGAGTTGAACAAACAGATATCCTTACCCTAAACCAACACCTAAACCTAACCGATAGTGATCTAAAATCAAATGAGAGGTGAACAAACAAACATCCTTACCCTAAACCAACACCTAAACCTAACCGATAGTGATCTAAAATCAAATGAGAGGTGAGCAAACAGATATCCTTACCCTAAACCAACACCTAAACCTAACCGATAGTGATCTAAAATCAAATGAGAGGTGAGCAAACAGATATCCTTACCCTAAACCAACACCTAAACCTAACCGATAGTGATCTAAAATCAAATGAGAGGTGAACAAACAGATATCCTTACCCTAAACCAACACCTAAACCTAACCGATAGTGATCTAAAATCAAATGAGAGGTGAACAAACAGATATCCTTACCCTAAACCAACACCTAAACCTAACCGATAGTGATCTAAAATCAAATGAGAGGTGAACAAACAGATATCCTTACCCTAAACCAACACCTAAACCTGACCGATAGTGATCCAAAATCAAATGAGAGGTGAACAAACAGACATCCTTACCCTAAACCAACACCTAAACCTAACCGATAGTGATCTAAAATCAAATGAGAGATGAACAAACAGATATCCTTACCCTAAACCAACACCTAAACCTAACTGATAGTGATCTAAAATCAAATGAGAGGTGAACAAACAGATATCCATACCCTAAACCAACACCTAAACCTAACCGATAGTGATCCAAAATCAAATCACAGGTGAACAAACAGACTTCCTTACCCTAAACCAACACCTAAACCTAACCGATAGTGATCTAAAATCAAATGAGAGATGAAAAAACAAACATCCTTACCCTAAACCAACACCTAAACCTAACCGATAGTGATCTAAAATCAAATGAGAGATGAACAAACAGATATCCTTACCCTAAACCAACACCTAAACCTAACCGATAGTGATCCAAAATCATATGAGAGGTGAACAAACAGACTTCCTTACCCTAAACCAACACCTAAACCTAACTGATAGTGATCTAAAATCAAATCACAGGTGAACAAACAGACTTCCATACCCTAAACCAACACCTAAACCTAACCGATAGTGATCTAAAATCAAATGAGAGGTGAACAAACAGATATCCTTACCCTAAACCAACACCTAAACCTAACCATAGTGATCTAAAATCAAATGAGAGATGAAAAAACAGATATCCTTACCCTAAACCAACACCTAAACCTAAGTGATCCAAAATCATATGAGAGGTGAACAAACAGACTTCCATACCCTAAACCAACACCTAAACCTAACTGATAGTGATCTAAAATCAAATCACAGGTGAACAAACAGACTTCCATACCCTAAACCAACACCTAAACCTAACCGATAGTGATCTAAAATCAAATGAGAGGTGAACAAACAGATATCCTTACCCTAAACCAACACCTAAACCTAACCATAGTGATCTAAAATCAAATGAGAGGTGAACAAACAGATATCCTTACCCTAAACCAACACCTAAACCTAACCGATAGTGATCTAAAATCAAATGAGAGATGAACAAACAGATATCCTTACCCTAAACCAACACCTAAACCTAACCATAGTGATCTAAAATCAAATGAGAGATGAACAAACAGATATCCTTACCCTAAACCAACACCTAAACCTAACCGATAGTGATCTAAAATCAAATGAGAGTTGAACAAACAGATATCCTTACCCTAAACCAACACCTAAACCTAACCGATAGTGATCTAAAATCAAATGAGAGGTGAGCAAACAGACATCCTTACCCTAAACCAACACCTAAACCTAACCGATAGTGATCTAAAATCAAATGAGAGGTGAGCAAACAGATATCCTTACCCTAAACCAACACCTAAACCTAACCGATAGTGATCTAAAATCAAATGAGAGGTGAGCAAACAGATATCCTTACCCTAAACCAACACCTAAACCTAACCGATAGTGATCTAAAATCAAATGAGAGGTGAACAAACAGATATCCTTACCCTAAACCAACACCTAAACCTAACCGATAGTGATCTAAAATCAAATGAGAGGTGAACAAACAGATATCCTTACCCTAAACCAACACCTAAACCTAACCGATAGTGATCTAAAATCAAATGAGAGGTGAACAAACAGATATCCTTACCCTAAACCAACACGTAAACCTAACCGATAGTGATCTAAAATCAAATGAGAGGTGAACAAACAGATATCCTTACCCTAAACCAACACCTAAACCTAACCGATAGTGATCTAAAATCAAATGAGAGGTGAACAAACAGATATCCTTACCCTAAACCAACACCTAAACCTAACCATAGTGATCTAAAATCAAATGAGAGATGAACAAACAGATATCCTTACCCTAAACCAACACCTAAACCTAACCGATAGTGATCTAAAATCAAATGAGAGGTGAACAAACAGATATCCTTACCCTAAACCAACACGTAAACCTAACCGATAGTGATCTAAAATCAAATGAGAGGTGAACAAACAGATATCCTTACCCTAAACCAACACCTAAACCTAACCGATAGTGATCTAAAATCAAATGAGAGGTGAACAAACAGATATCCATACCCTAAACCAACACCTAAACCTAACCATAGTGATCTAAAATCAAATGAGAGATGAACAAACAGATATCCTTACCCTAAACCAACACGTAAACCTAACCGATAGTGATCTAAAATCAAATGAGAGATGAACAAACAGATATCCATACCCTAAACCAACACCTAAACCTAACCATAGTGATCTAAAATCAAATGAGAGATGAACAAACAGATATCCTTACCCTAAACCAACACCTAAACCTAACCGATAGTGATCTAAAATCAAATGAGAGATGAACAAACAGATATCCTTACCCTAAACCAACACCTGAACCTAACCGATAGTGATCTAAAATCAAATGAGAGTTGAACAAACAGATATCCTTACCCTAAACCAACACCTGAACCTAACCGATAGTGATCTAAAATCAAATGAGAGTTGAACAAACAGACTTCCATACCCTAAACCAACACCTAAACCTAACCGATAGTGATCTAAAATCAAATGAGAGATGAACAAACAGACATCCTTACCCTAAACCAACACCTAAACCTAACCGATAGTGATCTAAAATCAAATGAGAGATGAACAAACAGATATCCTTACCCTAAACCAACACCTAAACCTAACCGATAGTGATCTAAAATCAAATGAGAGTTGAACAAACAGACTTCCATACCCTAAACCAACACCTAAACCTAACCGATAGTGATCTAAAATCAAATGAGAGGTGAACAAACAGACATCCTTACCCTAAACCAACACCTAAACCTAACCGATAGTGATCTAAAATCAAATGAGAGTTGAACAAACAGATATCCTTACCCTAAACCAACACCTAAACCTAACCGATAGTGATCTAAAATCAAATGAGAGTTGAACAAACAGATATCCTTACCCTAAACCAACACCTAAACCTAACCGATAGTGATCTAAAATCAAATGAGAGGTGAACAAACAGATATCCTTACCCTAAACCAACACCTAAACCTAACCGATAGTGATCTAAAATCAAATGAGAGGTGAACAAACAGATATCCTTACCCTAAACCAACACCTAAACCTAACCGATAGTGATCTAAAATCAAATGAGAGATGAACAAACAGATATCCTTACCCTAAACCAACACCTAAACCTAACCGATAGTGATCTAAAATCAAATGAGAGGTGAACAAACAGACATCCTTACCCTAAACCAACACCTAAACCTAACCGATAGTGATCTAAAATCAAATGAGAGGTGAACAAACAGATATCCTTACCCTAAACAACACCTAAACCTAACCGATAGTGATCTAAAATCAAATGAGAGGTGAACAAACAGATATCCTTACCCTAAACCAACACGTAAACCTAACTGACAGTGATCTAAAATCAAATGAGAGATAAACAAACAGATATCCTTACCCTAAACCAACACCTAAACCAATTCTACGAGACTCGGTTGGGATGTGCGTAGCTGCACTTCTTTTGGGAATGAAGTTTAATGACTGACCTCAGTCATTATCTTGTATTGAAACACTTTAATTAAATAGACACAATATATTTAATAATATTACAGTTCATTAAAAACAACATGCAATTAGTTGTTAAATCTTATTCGTGGACATACCTTTTTAAGTAAATAAAGTCGAATAAACTGATAAAATCTGGCATATCTTATAAAGATTTTCTAGTTATGCTGCATTGAAATGGCCATTCATTGAATGTACTTAAAATTAATATGTTGAATTTTTGCATCATGCTTTTTAAGTAAATACTAAAAAAATGTCAGTGTTGTTCTTTGATTTGTATGTTCTTTAACATAAGACTAATAACCGTAAGAGAGCATAACCTGATCAATGTCTCATTTAAACACAATCATTTTACAAATGACCGAATATAGCACACGGTTGATTGATTTTTGATTAATAGTCAGATTCATTGTTTACTAATGGTTTTGTTCCTAACTGGTTCACTCCCACACCGTGTGATTAGGTCTGTGGGATAGCTGCCCAAACCAAAGGTTTTTTTTATTCAAATGTCATCGGGATGGAGTGGCTGATGGTGGCAAGTCAGCACTTTGGTTTGCCAAGCTCAGCAAAATACAGATGAGGGAATGAACACTTCATCAGAGCAGAGATCTAAGGCCACACAAACATCTCATATCTGCTTAATGGTTACTGAACAGATCATTGTTTACTCACTGTATAGAATTTGGAAATAATCACACAGAAACTTCCACTTATCCTTGATGGTTCTGTTGTCACTTTTAAGTTTTTTTTTTACTTTTCCCTACACTGTTGGTCGGTCCGGTCATAGCCGTGTGCGGCCAACAGCTGAGACACATCCTGAGAGACTTTTTCGTTTTGCGCATCGCTAACGAGTGGACCGTCTGCACCTCGTTTATTGACCGTGGCGTGGTTTTGCACACAGCCATTTCTTTTTTCACAATTCAAAAGTCGCGTGAACAAATGATACTGTTATCGCTGTCGCTAACTTTAAAACTAGCGGGTTGATGTCACGTGTCGGAAATCCAGTGATGCTGGTAGTGACGATTCTCCCTGACCAATCAGTGATCTGCAGGATTTTGACATCACATTTAGTAACGGCTCGGCTCGCTTGGAACCTCGACCAAGGTGGTACTACAGAAAACCCCAAAAAAGCGTGCAGAGTCGAGTTGTACCGTGCAGTGGAAAAGCCACAATAGATTGAATATATTTGCTGTCTTGCAGGAAAATAAATTAATAAAGTAACTGCCCAAAAAATGAACATTTACTCACCTTCTTACCAAACCCATCACTGATGGCAGAGGTTTTATTTTTGGGTGATATTTCCCGATCTTTCGGAGTGGTGGTGGCGTAGTGGCTAAAGCACAGGGCTGTTAATCAGAAGGTCGTTGGTTCGAGCCCCACGGCCACCACCATTGTGCCCTTGAGCAAGGCACTTAACTCCAGGTTGCTCCAGGGGGATTGTCCCTGTAATAATTGAACTGTAAGTCGCTTTGGATAAAAGCGTCTGCCAAATGCATAAATGTAAATGTAAAATCTTTAGCCAGAATCAATCTTATTAAGCTGTGGATGTATTTTTTAAATTTTTTATAAAGACACAGTTTATAAGGATGCAATAGATGGGATGCTTGTCCTAATGCTTGGACACAATAAATCTGTTTATAACTTTCTAGCTGTAGATTTCCCACTAAACATCTCACATTGCTTGCAGGCTAATGTCCTAAAACTTGTAACTAATGTTACACATTTTTTCACCTTCTCCCAAAAAAAGACTTGCAGAGAGTGACATTAAGCCAATTCTTTATGACAATCCTTATTCATGGTCTGTGCTATGAGACGGCAGAACGACTCTAAGAGATGAGGTTGATTCTCATTAACTAATGCTAATAATGAACCGATGGCTTCAATCATTCGCCACATCAGTCACTGCTATATAACTGGGGGGATTTATTTCACAAGCAACTGAGTCACTGATATCTGCCGTCAGGAGTGAAAGAAGGAAAAGAAAGAAATATTTATTTCATGATCTTAAAAATGACGAGTCAATCTTTTCATTGGATAAAAATGGTGGTGTAAGTTTAACTTTCCAGAGGAAATTTATAAAGAAATAATTTCCCCAAAAGTGAAAGATCTGTTATTGTTTACTCACCCCCATGTCGCTCCAAACCCATATCACTTTCTCTCTTCTGTAGAACACTAAAGAAGTAGTTGAGCAGAATGTTTAGGCTTTTCTTGTCAATGGAGACGGATGCTGTTCAGCACCATTAATTTATCCGAAATTTTCCGTGGACCCCCTAGCACACACCATTATGGCCCCCTGGACCCCAGTTTGGACCCCTGGTCTATACAACTCATGCATTATATTCAAATTATTCTGAAATCATTGGATAGCTTTATGTGAGGAACAGGTCAATATTTAAGTTGTTATTCACTGATAATCTTCCTCTCCAATGTAACTCTCGAGACTTGAAATATGGACTTTTCATTTTTTTTTAAGCTTGACAGTGTTTTCCCCCATTTACTTTAATTTAATGTCCCAGGGTTTGATTTTCATCAATACACACAAATTTTAACTTTTATTTTTTATTATGAAGGTCTCATTAAAACTGAATTTGAAACTTTTACCAGGCCTTCCTCACTTATTTTTGGTACTTTTCAAATGCCTTTTGTGTATAGATGTGACTGTTTTAGTTTCATCCCAGACCAAGACTTTCAATATTAAGCTTTGAAAATCCATTATAAACATACAAATGATTATATGTTTAAATTATGATAATCGTTTACATTTTTATAATGGGAAAATTTGTTCTATTCATTTTCAAGAATTAAGACTGTCTTACAGTCGTGGTGTCACTTCCACCACACCAAACAATTTTCCCTAATAAAAGATTAAAATGAAAGAGCTTTTGTAAGTTGACAACAGTGTCAGTGAAGAGCATGCTTGGGGCAAAATATGTGTAAGTGATGTTTGAATAAAACAGAAAATTCTTGGTAAAATTCACCTGTGAGCAGAACATTTTTAGCTGTAATTTCCAATCAAGCTGTGATTTTATTAAATTAAGCAAAATATAAAAAAAATGCATTTGTGCGTGTAAGATACATAAAATGTTAGCAATGAAATTAGACAAAGCAGATGGAGCCATTTAATTAATTAACATTGCCGTTTCAGTGTGCTAACACGGCAACCTCCACCACCCCACCACCACAAGTTTAGTCCCGTCCTGCACGGGGGTAGACTCCTCGCCCCTGCCGTCTATCTCCGGCAGGATATGACGGTTCAGAGTACAACTTCTTCGGACCGCCAGACAGGGCTTACGCTAAAGAGAGACATTACTTTTCAGTTTTATATTCATCAAATAAATGTAATCTTAATTTCACTCAAGTCTGCGAGTCTTCCTGATAGAAATGGTACTGTAGTGGTAGTTTACATGACTTTAAGAAAAAAAAAGACAAAAATCACCCGTGAAGCATATATATACACTATTGAACACTGTTAGTAGACAAATAATAATAATAATAATAATAATAATAATAATAGCTGAGAGTGTGAAAAAGGTTTTAACAAAACTTTGTATTCTAGACATCCACATTGCGAAAAGTGCCCAAAGTTGACAAACCAATTGATATACGAGTAGATATCTGTATCAGTAGAAAGATGAAAGAGTGCTGGTAAGCATTTATAATTTTTATTGTAAAATTGAAAAAAGGAGAAAGACAGAAAAGCCCCAATAAGCATCATTTATACATATTATGTCAGAAATGATACACGTAAATTTGAATAAATAAATAAACTCATACAAATGATCAAATTCTAATATTCAAATTATTTGAATAAATTAATGAGCGAAACAATAAATAGAAGACCGTAATTAAACCCCTTTACACATTTAATTGTCAAAGCAGCATGTTTGAGAGGGAAGATAATGGGACAAAACTGCTCTGTTGTTCTTCAAAAAAATAAATAAATGCACCGTTATACCTCCACCGAAGGGCTTAAACTCGTCGTACGGATGTAATGTGAACCATTACGTTTGGTCCCACACTTCCCTCTATAGCATTTAAACATAGATACATTTTTTTTTAGGTTACATCTGTTTATACATTGTGCTAAGAAACCCTAAGTTATAACACAATCGCTCGAAGCAAACCCAACCCAGAGCCCCAATGACAGGATTTTCTGCCCTTTAACACCGATCCAGGTTTTTTGTTGGTCATTTTTATCAGCTGAATATAAAGCTGATCCAACTGTAGATCAGTTACATTATCAGTCAAAAGTTTGGACATGCATTGGATCTCCATTTTGAATAATCAACTATCAATGTAGTAACCACAAATGTCAAAAATAAAGAAACAAAGATAAAATGATCTTCTAATTGAGCTTCTTCAATCTAGCCATTCTTTACGTTAAAATATAATTTGTGTAAATAAATCCATACCTAGGCACAATTCATTTTTGTGTAAAAAAGCATCGAACCAAAAGCCTTTTGATCAAAATGATGGCAAACATTTTAGTCCAAACTCTCGACTGGTAGTGTATTCTAGACAGAAAATAACGGGAGCTTTACGAACGGCTCTAATCAACCCATCGCACCTGAAAAGAAGCTTTCTGTGCTATCAAATATTCCCACCGAATACAGAACATTTTCATAATGCATTTTCAAGTGCATCCCTTTTGCATTTATTACCTTGACATATAGAAAGAGTACAACCATTCATAGGAATATCATACCATATTCTGAGCATTGAGTAGAACAGATTATTATAACAAAAATGAGAAAAACAAGCAAAAATGAAGAGTGAAACTCAAATAAAAGCTTGAGGTTTGTAAGTTTACTGTATGCAGCTTTGCTCTAGCAGAGAACTGTGGCAGTTTGGAGGAGCATGAGGGAAGATATCATGGCTTAGTGCAGGTTGTGATATCATATGAATAAAAAACACAGCTTGTAAAACGTACTCCCAAAATAGCCCAAAACCTGAAGAGCAAGTCCTGCAGTTTTCACCAAAACCTTACGCAATCAACATATTTTTCAGTCGTTCAGTAGTCAGTGCGTCAAAGCGTTTCCACGACCTCATTACTGCATGATAACACGTTTAGCACTATAACCCGAACCTCCACTAGTGCCTTGGCATCCTTGAAGCCTTGACTTTTACCCTTGGATGTATTGGTTGAAAATCAAAATCAAAAACTATGCATTTTAAATGTTTTCTTCATCTTTTAAATACAAAAATGTCTCTCTACGTCTCTAGCAATTAGCATGCACAACGAGTGAATTAATAACTATAGACAGGGCAAACTATGAAAGAAGAATTAGTTTTCTCCTTTTTTGGCAATAAATAGAATAAAAATTGAAATATGAGTCTTTATGTTTGTACAGCGTGTATGTTATTATGAGCCACAGGTTTAGATAAAATGACACGTGCCACTGCCCGAAACAGCTGCCGCATGGCTCAGTATGTTCTGTTGTCACATGGCCGATGATCGGAATGGAATACTAGCATACTGCTTACTGTGCAGCGTATAATGCATATAATTTTATGTAAAATAGTATGTGAAATAGTATACAGAATGCAATGATAAACATTTCAAGAAATGGAAGCGCAGCATAGTTCTAGCGGGAAGACTAGCAGCTGTACATCGTCACATCATTAGCTGGGTAATTCCCAGCCAATCACATGTAAGACATTGCTTTATAAGTCTGCTCACAATCTATCACATTGCTGTTTCAGTGTGCTAACACGGCAACCTCCTCCACCCCACCACCACCAGTTGAGCCCTGTCCCACACTGGGGTAGGCTCCTCGCCCCTGCCTCCTATCTCCGGCAGGACATGACGGTTCCGGGTACAACTCCCTCGGACCGCCGGACGGGGCCTACGCCAAAGAGGGAAACGTTACTTCCTGTTTTACATTTATAAAATAAATGGCATCATAAACTTCACTCAAGCCTGCGTGTCTTCCCGATAGAACACTCTTTATGTTGCAAATGCAAAAGTGCTAAATGCTAAATTTGCAAATGCAAAAGTTCCCGCCACAATGCTAGGTTGTGTCGCCACAATGCAATGTTGGTTGTAATCTGATTACAAAAGTAATTAGGTACTTTTATCTTGTTACTTTTTTGTGGGAAAGGTAGTGTAACGCATTACATCTTTAATTTCTGTAATGAGATTACAGTTACTGACATTTAAGTACATTACATTTAAATACACTACATGGGTTACACATTTTTCTGAAATAGGATACGAGTTGAGTTATATGCTGAAGCCTATTCTGGGTTCAATTCAAGTTAAGCTCAATCGACAGCAATTGTGGCATAATGTTGATTCTCAAAATTTGACTCATCCCTCCTTTTCTTTAAAAAAAGCAAAAATGGAGGTTACAGTGGAGCACTTCCAATAGAAGTCAGTGTGGCCAATATTTGGAAAGTATACAGGCAGAAACGTGAAGCTTATAATTTTATAAAAGCACTTACATTATTTCTTCTGTTAAAATTCATGGATTATTTGAGCTGTAAAGTTGTTTAAATTATAACTTTAACAGTCATTTATGGGTTTAAGGGGTTGTTGACATTACATCCTCAAGGCAATGAAGTTAGTACGTGATATTATCACACTACAATTATGTTTACATGCATATTGTTTATGTCTTGTGGCTATACTTTGGAAATAGTGAGTATTTTAACATTTACAGATTGGCCCCCATTCACTTCCATTGTAAATGCCTCACTTGAAAGCACATTTATTCATTTTATTTTTAAGTCAAAATACATTTTGTGGTAATCAACACTGTGCCACAAATGCTGTCGATTGAGCTTAACTTGTATTGAACCGGAATATTATTTTAATACTGAGTTAAGCGTTTGTTAAAATCCCTAACCCCAAGTAAAGTATGAGCAATGGTAATAGTGATGCTAGCCTTAGCAACAATATACATACAGCAATCTGAAATCATTGCACAAGAAGTATGGTAGAAACCATTCTGAACATTGCCATGATCTCACTGGATCCTGTCTTAGAATGATAATGCAATCTCCATGTGGGACACCCATTGGTTAAACACATCAAGAGATTACATCAGAATTAAGGGAAAATTAGATCATTACAATTATTAAATTACAATACAATATTCTGAATGAATAGAAGGTGTAGTGCAGAAGTCTTCCCTTGAATGTAAAACATATCGTATCTGATTGCCATTTAATTGGAAACCTGCTATGGTCCCAGATCACTATACTGCGTGCCCAATTATTAGGCAAGTGAGTATTCTGATCTTATCATTATTTCTATGCACATCTTCCAACTCCAAACCATATAAACTCGAATGCTTATTGGATTTAATCATTTTCAGGTGGTGGGCGAAAGTGACGCCTTATATCAAGGTGTGCATAATTATTAGGCAGCTTCATTACCTCAGGTAAAATGGGCCAAAAAAGAGATTTAACTGAAACTGAAAAGTCAAATATTGTTAATGCCTTAGTTTCAGACGGATGCAACACTCTTGAAACAGATAAACTATTGAGGCGTGACCACCGGACAATCAAACGTTTTGTTGTGAAGAGTCAACTGGGGCGCAAAAAACACACGGAGAAGAAAAGGCACAAATTAACTGCAAAAGACTTCAGAAGAATTACACGTGAAGCTACCAGGAACCCATTATCCTCCAATGCCACCATATTCCAGAACTGTAACCTACCTGGGGTGTCCAGAAGTACAAGGTGTCAAGTGCTCCGAGACATGGCCAAGGTCAAGAGGACCGAAACACGACCATCACTGAATATATTCACAAGTTGAAGCGTCAAGATTGGGCAAAGAAATACATGAAGGTTTTATTGACAGATGAAATGAGAGAGTGACTCTTGATGGACCAGATGGATGGGCCCGTGGCTGGATCACTAATGGACACAGGGCACCACTTCGAGTCAGGCACCAGCAAGGTGGCAGAGGGGTACTGGTATGGGCTGCTATAATTAAGGATGAGGTAGTTGGACCTGGAGTTGAAGATGGACTGAAACTCAACTCTTAAACCTACTGCCAGTTTCTGGAAAGTACTTTCTTCAAGCGGTGGAACAGGAAGGCCATGATCTTTATGCAGGACAATGCTCCAAGTACTCCACTGCTTGGCTAGCCAGCAAGGGCCTCAAAGATGCCCAAATAATGACTTAAATCCTATTGAGAACTTGTGGGCCCTTCTCAAATGTGAGATTTACAGTGAGGGAAGACAATACACCTCTTTGAACAGCATTTGGGAGGCTGTGGTTTCTGCTTCAGCGAAAGTTGATCGTGAACGGATCAAGAAACTGACAGACTCCATGGATGGAAGGCTCAGAGCAGTTATTGAAAATTATTTTTGTGAATTATTATTTTTGTAATTAGTTGCCTAATAATTGTGCACACTTATATTTCCCCCTAAGAAAGACAAAACTCACTTTTTCTTTGTTAAACATTCAGGTTTGAGGTTCAATAACATTTTGGATTGATTGAGAGCATTGTGTTTGTTCAACAATAAAGTCAATCCTGAGGAATAAAATTTGCTTATTAATTGGGTGTGCAGTGTAGTTTCAGGAAGGACAGGCAAATGTCACATTTGAGGCATTGCAACTGGAATGTTTGGAATTTTGCTGAATGAAAATTAAGCATATTTTTCGTGACTTTTCAGGATTATTTGCATTGTGACTTTGTTTTCATCCGACAACAAATTATTACTTTATTATTACTATATTAATGCAAATATAATGATAACGGAGAATAATGGGAATTACAATTAATTTTATTTATGTAAAATGTATCCCCACCCTCTCCTTTTGATTTTGTAGAGAAATGAGACCTGGGCGTGTTTTTGTGAGATTCGCCCCATTATCAAGGGAAAACCAGTCATAACGGTTTAAAGTTTAGATGTTGGCACATCAGTTGCATTAAATATACAGCAGCCTGTCCAGCAAAATAGCTCATCTCTTCCTTAATATTAAATCATGTTAAATCAGAGAGAGAGAGAGAGAGAGAGAGAGAGAGAGAGAGAGAGAGGGGGAGAGAGATACACTCTCAAATATTTGATTGGAGGAAATTGTCATGGCACGTGGCACATTTGCATGTTTAATTGGTCATGGCAGTGTAAAGATTGTTTTCCTGCTATATCAGATAACAGGTTTCTGTTTGGTCCTACAACAATTTACAGGTTCATTGGTTCAAGTCAACATGAAATGGCGATCGCAACCCATTTTGAACAGGATATTCAACATGGAAAATAAAGAAGTAGATCAGGCTACGGTGTTAATTGTCAAAAATTGATTAGATTTTGAAAAGTGGGCGGTCCTTATCAGAATGGAGCCTGGTGGTTGGAGAGGAGGGGTTGAAATATGTCAGCCGAAAAGAAAAGTCGAGCTTGAGATGGAGCAAGTTATCACATTTTGACGAAAGATTACACAGACATTTTTTCTTTGGAATGTTGCGCAATCGTTGTGTTTTAAAGGAATCTTCCGGGTTCAATACAAGTTAAGCTCAATCGACAGCATTTGTGGCACAATATTGATAACCAGAAAAACTATTATTTCGACCCGTCCCTCCTTTTCCTTAAAAAAGGCAAAATTGAGGTCACAGCGAAGCACTTAAAACTCATGTATTATTCGAACTGTAAAGTTGTTTAAATCGTCATTTTTACAGTTGTTTTAGGGTTTGATGTATTGTTGACATTACATCGTCATGAAAAGGAAGTTGCAAAATTTGCAAAAACAAATGTTAGTAAGTGATTTTATTGCACCAAAATCCTGTTAATTTGCATATTGTTTACGTCTTGTGGCTAGACTTTTGAAACAGTGAGAATTGTAACATTTACGGATGGGCAAGTCAAAAAATCTTTTTGTGGTAATCATCATTATGCCACAAATGCTGTCGATTGAGTCTAACTTGTATTGAACCTGGAATATTCCTTTAAGAAAGTAAATAAGAAACATTTAATTTCATGTTGACCCATATTAATAAATGTTCAAAAGTTTTGCAGGTGGTGATGTGGCCTCGCTGGTTTGTTTTTAAGCGTTTGCACCTCATTACATCTCTAATGTTCCTCTGTCATATAGGATGTAACTGTGGCCCTGGCTCTACATATGTTATCATAGGTATGCACAATGCAGTGTGACTACGAGCAATTGCAAAGTTAATTAAAGTGTAATTAATTACACATGAAATACCTGAATAAAGCATGAAGAGGAAAACACTTAAAAGTGTCTCAAGCTTTTTGCGATTTTTTGAGACTTGATACCTCTGTGCTGTGATTTTATGTTGTAATATGGTTTGATTTGTCTAATATAAATGTTGTAGAAGCCCCATCTGGGTTACATCTGCATATCAGTGCAAACCAGTGAAACAAATTCAAAGCTTAACGTTTATATATGGCACGATCATAGGCTGCATCTAACTGAAAGGTTTTCCTGAATTCTATTTCAAAACGGCCCATCGTCACTCTAGCAACATGCACCAACGAAACATCTGTCTGTGGTCTCTTTGAAAGTAGTTTGAGGATTCAAAAAAAAAACAAAACACACAAAAACACCCCCCAAAAAAAAAAAACATAAATAAAAAAACTCACAACAACAAAAAAAAAACACAAAAGAAAAACACAAAAAAAATACAAAAATACAATAAAATAAAAATAATAATAATACATAAATTAAAATAAATAAATAAAATAAAATACAATAAATAAATAAATAAATAAATAAATACATAAAAAAACCCCACAAAAAACACAAAAACAAAACAAAAACATCAGATTTTGTGTCAACATAGAAAAGGTTAAATGTAGTAAAATTAGCAGAACACAAGCTAATTTACATTTTACAATTTGACAAAATAAACTGAAAAAAAAAAAGTTAAAAGAATTCCAATAAATCCCAGGCTTTACAAAATCTCTCAAAATATAGTAAATAAAGCCACTAAAAAAACGTTTCGGTGATGACCGTGAAAATGTCGCTAGATTGACGTTTATTTGCAAAACTACGTCGCTCAAACATCAGAGCTGTTGTTTGGCAAAAATATTTACAGTATGTCTGGTTGTGTATTTGCTGTAGTAATTTGCTCACAAATTGGTGCACAAATGAAATGACACTGGATCGAAAGCCATTTTCTGCTGTAAAATCTCCACCTGACAACTTTCTCAAACTAAACGTGGCAATGAACAGCAATTCAGAATGTGCCCATAACAATTCAATATCAACACACTTCGTAGTTTATAACAATAACCTAGAATACCTCACTAAAATCTATCAATATCCTTTAGACTCACGTTTTAGCTTCAATTACCTGGAAACTAGTTTTTTTTTCTTCGATAAAACATACCCCAAGTCCCCGTAAACCTGCACTATACACACCCTGAAGTAATTGTTTCTAACTCTTAATTGACATTTACATGAAGTAGCATATCTGTAGTGTAAGATAATCAATTAGTGGTAATATTGTACATCGTTACAGTACTGACAGAGATGAAAAAGATTTGGTCCTCTGGTCTCTACGGGTGAGAGTTCCTTATACAGAGTCAGTGTTGTATACACAAGCTCTGCAGAAGGGAGGGAATACATATATATGTATATATATACATATATATATATATATAGAGAGAGAGAGAGAGAGAGAGAGAGAGAGAGAGAGAGAGAGAGAGAGCGAATTACATCCGTCCAAATGACGGTTTTACCTTGGATCTTGAATGTTAAACCCTCATTAATCCACAGAAGTAAAAGCTATGGCTGACGGTAATCTGTTCCCATAGAAGAGCGTCTTTTGATATGTGCGTGGATCGTTCTTTTGCTTCTACGACAGTCGTTTGTGAACTCTACAAGTCCCAGCGATGCACTGCTCTTCCAAAGTGTTCGATGGGTGGCATTTTTCAAAAACGAAAAAAAGTTTCGTTTGTTGGCTTGTTTTCGTCTCCACGTTTGTCATCATTGTCCCTTGTTACACTCATCTTTCATCACCGTGGAAACTCGTTTAAGTTAAATGCGATATGTTTCTCAAAACTCCCTTGTGTTTGATTTTGTTTCGCTTCTTCGTGTGTTTTGTGTTGTTTTTCTATTTCGTCTTTTTCGTGTCAATTTTTCAAGAGAAGTTTCCATCCGTCAAAAACTGTTCAAAACCTGCAGGAGAGAGAGAGAGAGAGAGAGAGAGAGAGAGAGAGATGTCAGGATTTTACTCGAGAGACAGACACGGGTTGCAGAGGAGGAAGAAAGCTCTGCTACATGTTGACAGCTTGATATGTGGATGTCAAACCAGGAGGCATCAGTCACGACGCAGCCCGTGTGAAGCTAAACTCGAGTGGAGGCACAGGTCGGCGCTTTTGACATAACATTAAACATGGCACGATGACATGTTACAGGTGTGCTGAAAGATTGCATCACCCACTCCACAACTTTAAGAAAATATCTGAATGTCTACTGGAGGAGTTCAGGGAGAAGTTTTTGACTTTAATGGGAGAGATTACATCATTCAGCTCACTGATTTAGACTGAATATGTGGGATGTACCAATATAGAAACTTCGGCAGATAATAATTCACCAATAATTCACTTTGTTACAGCTGCGACACCTTTGTCAAAATCGACCGACCATTGGATATGAATGTGAAAGACTAAAAAACAGAGCAATTTCTTTTTTGATTAGTTAATTTCAATCAATAAATCATCCACGATACAGAACAAACACACAAAAATTAAGGGGTGAGGACATTTGGTCCCCACAAAGTGATAAATACACGCTCACACACACACACGCTCCCTCATGCTCACACACACACACACAAACACACACACACACGCTCCCTCATGCTCACACACACACACAATCCCTCACGCTCTCACACACACACACACGCTCCCTCACACACGCACACACTCACACTCAAACACACACACGCTCCCACGCTCGCACACTCACGCTCACACACGCACGCTCCCTCACGCTCACACACACACTTGCACGCTCGCACGCTCACACACACGTTTCACTCACTCACACACTCACTGACACACTCACTCACTCACACACACACTCGCTCACTCGCTCACTCACACACTCACTCACTCACACACACACACACACACACACACACACACACTCACTCACTCACTCACACACACACACACACACTCACACACTCACTCGCACACACGCACA